>NW_026974265.1:0-59458 GCF_037042905.1 Lytechinus pictus | reverse complement strand
CAAAGGCAGCACCAAAGAAAGTGAAGAAGCCAGTGAAGAAGACTACTGAGAAGAAAGAGAAGAAAAAGACACCAAAGAAGAAAGTCCCTGCCAAGAAATCGACACCCAAGAAGGCGACCAAGAAGGCGGTAGCCAAGAAACCAAAGGCTTCGAACCCCAAGAAACCCGCGGCAAAGAAGGTGACAAAGAAATCCAAGTGATTTCTGGATAGCCACTTTCCAGTGCCAACCAAACGGCTCTTTTCAGAGCCACCACATTTCCATGAAAGAATACTTGTCTTAATGAAATAATAATAACAGTAATAATAACAACAAAAATAATAATGATAATAAACATTATTTATAGTATGAACCAATTCTGTGACCACTCGCACTGGTATAAGTCGGATTCTAATGCAAAAAAATTAAAGAATGAAGATTATATATTTATTAAATGGCTAGGTAATTGGACACTATTATCATATTATAAGAAGGAGGAACAAGGGGGCGGGATGTGAATGACATATAAGGTATAAAAATGTATATGAAACTAATTATATATGAAGTTAACATATATCGTGGAAAAAAAAATAACACGAAGAGAAAGGAAGAAAACGTAAGAAATAAATAATGCAAAGAAAATGAACTGGAGAGGGAGATCGGTATTATTGATGAAATTTAAGATGTTGCCTTATATTTGAGTACTATTGACAATATCTTCCGAGAATTATGCATTTTGTTTTTTCCTAAGGGTCATTATTCCGTGCGTTTTCAGGGCGGGGGGGGGGGAGGGACTCTTTCAGAAATCATATCGGCGTCGGCACAAGGGGGCGCTCTGACGTGAGTGCCATTCGCCGCCGGGTCGGCGCGGTGACGAGTTTCGTCACCCACGTCCGCAATCTGACCACAATAGCCGCTGTTCTCGCAAATTACCTCATTCGCTCAGCGTAACATCCAGTCTTCAGTATCGTACACAACTAGCTCTCATAAATCAAGATGTCAGGTCGCGGAAAAGGAGGAAAGGGTCTTGGAAAGGGTGGTGCCAAGCGTCATCGCAAGGTTCTACGAGACAACATCCAAGGTATCACGAAGCCTGCTATCCGCCGTCTAGCAAGAAGAGGTGGAGTCAAAAGAATCTCTGGTCTCATCTACGAAGAGACACGCGGTGTACTGAAAGTCTTCTTGGAGAATGTCATCCGTGATGCCGTCACCTACTGTGAGCACGCCAAGCGGAAGACTGTCACAGCCATGGACGTGGTCTATGCACTGAAAAGGCAGGGCCGCACCCTGTACGGTTTTGGCGGCTAGTCTAACCCTACGGTTATGGCTAGAAATAACGGCTCTTTTCAGAGCCACCACATGATCAAGAAAGAATGTTGTTGATTTAAAGTAGATGAATGATGATAATCAGTACTATAATAATATAAATCAATTTAGGAATTACTATAAATCTAATCTTTTCATACTTACATTATCATCATATAGTATCAAATTACCATTGCCTTATATACAGAGTGAGAATGACATGTGAGTAGCCAAAGAGGTGCTATTACATAGCAACAAGGTGCCAAAAAATGCCGGTTTTATTTTTCGTGACCAATAAAGAAGAAAAAATATTAATCATGTATCGCTGTGCTCTAACATTGGTAGACTACGTTTTGATCATAAGCTAGGAATAACACGGCAGCAATACCAATATGTATGTATCACGTGCGTCCAAAGGAAATAAACGACAATGATATAGATATAAATCATTACTTCTTATGCAAAGTCTTAATTTCTTTCAATCGATCGAACGGCTGTAGATATACTTGGGATGGGGTGAGGTAGGAAGAGAAATGGGGGGGGGGGAGAGAATGAGTAGCATAAAAAAAGAAAGAATTGAAGAAAAAAAAGAGATAAAAGACGGCCTCCGCCCCTAATTATCCAGGTCGCTCTTTAGTCAGATTTTGCTACCTGAAAAAACCCGGCTAAACTCCTTATTTTAATTTCAGTACAAACAGATAATAAAGTGTGTTTCCCCCAATATCATTAAAAGCATGACATTTTCACGAAGGGTTTAGACTGTAATAGAGAAATGAATTGATATTTATCGAGGTGCATTTAAAAATACATAAATTTCTATTTTGACTGGTTCACATGAAGGCATTTTCCTATGTCCTGATGAAAAAAAAATTAATGAGTAAAACTGAAGAAAATATCACAATATTCAATTTTCATTACCCTCACTTAAAAACGAGGTTTTATTTTTTGAAAATTCACCAGGAAAGGGGGATTATTTTCATTCGACCTGATAATAATATTATTGTACAAGCTGTAACGACATATCGCCATTTTTCGTCAGTACTACATCACATCAGGTCGTCACTTTCCTACGTGGATATTAATTTAAAAGCATACTTCGCTCAGCATGTATCTATTATGATATCGTGCTTAACAACAAACTGGGATGTTGTCCTGAATAATATCTCGTTGAAAATACTATTATTAATTTTCAAAAGAGTTTTCACTGATCCCAAAAATAATAAGTTTGCCGGTCATACAAAAATAATAAGATAAAATCACCACACTCATTGCATAATAACACTTTGTCGCCATCTCTCGACCAGGGGCAGTACAGGCGCCCATTGGCCAATGAAAGACCGGGCTCATTTGCATACGGACCGCGCCGCACCGGACCCGGACGCGGTGTATAAATAGGGCGATTGGGACGGGCCAATCGCATTAGCAATCGAATATCTAATCGGTGCACACGCTTCGTTACATTCTTCACATACCAGCTTACATTCATCATGGCTCCAACAGGTCAAGTTGCCAAGAAAGGTTCCAAGAAAGCAGTCAAGGCCCCCCGGCCCAGCGGTGGCAAGAAGAGGCACAGGAAAAGGAAGGAGAGCTACGGAATCTACATCTACAAAGTCCTTAAGCAGGTTCACCCTGATACCGGAATTTCTAGCCGGGCCATGACGATCATGAACAGCTTCGTCAACGACATCTTCGAGCGGATTGCCGGCGAATCTTCTCGGCTGGCCCAATACAACAAGAAATCTACCATCAGCAGTCGTGAGATACAGACCGCCGTGCGCCTTCTTCTTCCAGGGGAGCTTGCTAAGCACGCCGTGAGTGAGGGCACCAAAGCGGTGACGAAGTATACCACATCTAAATAGAGGGAGTTCTACTCTTCATGTACAAACAACGGCCCTTTTCAGGGCCACACAAATATTCAAGAAAGAATGCATTATGTAGTATGAAGGAATAAATAAGCATATGAATGAACGGTCGAATAAATTAAACGAATGAAATTGTAAGTAATAAATAGAGTAAAATGTAAGAAAATATGACAGATGAAAATGAATCTGTTGTGAAAATCAAGTTCGTGTGTACTGGGAAAGGTGCCGATGATAAGGAATGATCATGAATGATTATGCGTTTGAGAATGCATGCATGCATGCTATAGCATGCTATAAATGAATACTGAAAAATGAATACTGAATGGGGGGGGGGTATAAAGACGGAGATACGGGATGCAAAGCAAATCCAAATTAGCATTTAATTTGCGTATGTTATTGACAAGACCGGGGTCTTGATTTTTCATTGACTCATGATGTCCCCGTTCCCTAGTTTCTTACATGTTGTTACCTTCTCAAAAAAAAAACCATCCAGAATCGGTCGCCCCGTGAATTTAGTTTACTATTACCGTAGTGAAATTCGTCACCCCTTTGGTGCCTTTACTCACGCAGTGCCGTTGTGCACAGCGCCACCACCATACCACGCTTCGCGCGTTATGACAATAGAGCAACACAACTGACCAATCACGAGAGCTCTGCGGACGGTGCCGTTGGGTTTGGGATCTCTCGGAGCTCTTATAAATAGCGGTCATATTTTCAGCGGCAGTCACTCATCTCGTCTTCTACGTTCGATTCGCAGACTTACCATCAGACAAGTAACCAACCATGGCACGCACCAAGCAGACGGCTCGCAAATCTACCGGAGGGAAGGCTCCCAGAAAGCAGTTGGCAACCAAGGCGGCCAGGAAGAGTGCCCCAGCCACCGGGGGAGTTAAAAAGCCACATAGGTACAGGCCTGGAACTGTCGCCCTGAGAGAGATTCGCCGCTACCAGAAGAGCACCGAGCTTCTGATCCGAAAACTCCCATTCCAGCGTCTAGTGAGGGAGATTGCCCAGGACTTCAAAACAGAGCTCCGCTTCCAGAGTTCCGCCGTGATGGCCCTTCAAGAAGCTAGCGAAGCCTATCTGGTCGGGCTATTTGAAGACACCAACCTGTGCGCCATCCATGCTAAGAGGGTTACCATCATGCCGAAAGATATCCAGCTGGCCCGTCGAATCCGTGGAGAACGCGCCTAGAGCGCCAATGCACTACAGCCTGTAGGGCATATAACCAAACGGCTCTTTTCAGAGCCACCATAACATCACGAAAGAATCACTGATATTATATGCAGTATATATGAATAATTGGTAAAAATAATGAATCCCTGGGGTAATTGAAATATTAAATAGATATAATGTACATCATACATATAACTTTGATCAAAATAGTGGTTGTGAGGGGGGGGGGGGTAATTACCTGTAGTCGCATGAAGAGTGAGTGCGTATGTCACATGCCACTGTCACTGCTTGTCCTTATCTTGTACCATGACATCCTCCTCCCTCTTTCCTATTGAAATACAAAAAAATATATAGGAAATAAATAAATTACTGATAAAATCACCATAACAGTATATACACGCAGTCTTTATCATTTTTATTATTTTTAATATATAAAACAAACGTGGAATCACAAGCCTTCGCTTTCGGTTGTTTGATGATTTTGAAAGTAGGATTTATATAAGTTAGTTGGTATACTTGTTCTAATAAATATATTCCAGGGGTACATACTTTTTTCAAGTAGATCTCTTTGTAATTTTATTTGAATAAGAATTCACTTGCTATTCTGTTAATGAAATATAAAGTCAAAATAGATTCATGTATTCGTTATTGTATCGTATTTTGTTCAGGTAGGTATATCATGCAGCCATATTGCCACACAGTACACCACGAGCTTCCAAAACTGAGTTGTGTGTTCGATTATTTGAGGGATCATAATAAATTTTGGTGTGCACGTCATTATAATTTTTTCAAGAAAATGAAATAAATGGTGCACAGGAAAAGGTAGGGTTAGGGATAGTAAACAGATGAGAAGGATTCGCCGCAAGATGGCAGCAGTCACAAATATTGATTTTTGTTTCAGAGGCCGGACTGGCGACGGCGGTCAGCGAACCGTTGATTGGACAATAGTCGCAATACCCCGGCGGTAAATGCGAACGCCACATCGCGTATAAAAAGGCAGAAAAAAGCGCTGAGGAGTCATTACACGAATGCACACTGCTCCTGTCTGATCTTCAACTCGCTATCGGTTCATCTCATCAGTAAAACATCATGTCTGGAAGAGGAAAGAGTGGAAAGGCCCGAACCAAGGCAAAGACTCGCTCATCCCGTGCTGGTCTTCAGTTCCCAGTGGGACGTGTTCACCGATTTCTTCGAAAGGGCAGCTATGCACAGAGGGTAGGCGCTGGAGCACCCGTCTACATGGCTGCAGTACTGGAGTACCTGACTGCCGAAATCTTGGAACTCGCCGGTAATGCTGCTCGTGACAACAAGAAGTCTAGGATCATCCCTCGTCACCTTCAGCTCGCCGTACGCAACGACGAGGAACTGAACAAACTCTTGGGTGGTGTGACAATCGCACAAGGTGGCGTACTGCCAAACATCCAAGCCGTGTTGCTTCCAAAGAAAACCGCTAAATCAAGCTAGTTTGCCTCGGCGAACCCCCATTTCAACGGCCCTTATCAGGGCCACCAAATATTCACGAAAGAATTGTTTTTTTTTTCATTGGTATCCATCCCTCTTTCTCTCTCACTAACTCTATACAGATAAGGTACATGATGTGACTGATAAGAAAGATGAATTATGTCCAGTCATTTTAAGGATTTCAAATGAATACTGACAAATAATTTAGAAGATAAATGATGTCAAATAACTAAATTGAGTTCAGGGAGGCTCAACATGTTAATTTGAATAGAATTCCTAACAATTTAGTAACATGAAATTTCAAATAACGGGGGTGCGCTGGAAGGAATAATATGCATAGACGTAGAAGAAGAAGAAGTAGTAGTAGTAGTAGTAGTAGTAGTAAGAGTAGTAGTAGTAGTAGTAAGAGTAGTAGTAGTAATAGTAGTAAGAGTAGTAGTAGTAGTAGTAGTAGTAAGAGTAGTAATAGTAGTAGTAGTAGTAGTAGTAGTAGTAGTAGTAGTAGTGGTATGTCAAACTCAGGAAGTCCTAAACTATCGTCATAACGAGTGCCAAAGTTTCTTCAATCATTCAGATTACAGTAAATGTCACACATTCTTGATGTCGACCAACGCCCCCTTGTGGCGAGTTTTTCCTAGTCTCGGTGTTCTGGCATTAAAATCAGTGGCTGTATTTACTACGCCATGATGGTAATACCGAACAAAGATTTTTTAAATGTTTTATCAATGATAGCATGCGGACGAATATAAAAGGACATGTGCATGTTTATGGGCGAAAAATCTGTAAAAAATAATAATGATATAGAAATATCGTTACAAATTGCCTTCGAAAAGGAAAATAACGGGAGGGGTATTTGGTAATAATAAGTAGAAGAAGAATAATAGGAAGAGGAAGAACAGGGAAAAGGGAAGAGGAAGAAGAATCTACTCATGTTAGCAGAAGCCCTAGTAAAATGGGCAACACAGTAGTGGGGCGGGCAGGCTGGGGAGGTTTCCTACCACGTACGCAACCATGACGTATAATGATCATTTCGCGGTGAGGCGGGCACTTGTTTTGTTCACGCCGCAACTGTACAGACGTATACCAAAATGGCTGAGAAGGACACCAAGAATGCTCCTAAGAAGAAACCAGCGACCCATCCGCCTGCTGCTGAGATGGTTATGACAGCAATCACCGAACTGAAGGAGCGGAATGGATCTTCGCTGCAGGCAATCAAGAAGTACATCGAGCAGAACTTCGATGTCCAGATGGACCGACAGCTCATATTCATCAAGAGGGCTCTGAAGGCTGGTGTGGTGAAGGGCAAACTTACGCAGACGAAGGGTAAAGGTGCTTCGGGGTCATTCAAGTTGAATGTGCAAGCAGCCAAGGCACAGGCAGTGGAGAAGGCCAAGAAGGAAAAGGAGAAGGTCAAGAAGGAGAAAGAGAAGGAGAAGGCCAAGGCGAAAGCTGCAGCCCAGAAGGAGAAAAAGCAGAAGGCAGCCGCCGCTAAGAAGGCAAAGGCAGCACCAAAGAAAGTGAAGAAGCCAGTGAAGAAGACTACTGAGAAGAAAGAGAAGAAAAAGACACCAAAGAAGAAAGTCCCTGCCAAGAAATCGACACCCAAGAAGGCGACCAAGAAGGCGGTAGCCAAGAAACCAAAGGCTTCGAACCCCAAGAAACCCGCGGCAAAGAAGGTGACAAAGAAATCCAAGTGATTTCTGGATAGCCACTTTCCAGTGCCAACCAAACGGCTCTTTTCAGAGCCACCACATTTCCATGAAAGAATACTTGTCTTAATGAAATAATAATAACAGTAATAATAACAACAAAAATAATAATGATAATAAACATTATTTATAGTATGAACCAATTCTGTGACCACTCGCACTGGTATAAGTCGGATTCTAATGCAAAAAAATTAAAGAATGAAGATTATATATTTATTAAATGGCTAGGTAATTGGACACTATTATCATATTATAAGAAGGAGGAACAAGGGGGCGGGATGTGAATGACATATAAGGTATAAAAATGTATATGAAACTAATTATATATGAAGTTAACATATATCGTGGAAAAAAAAATAACACGAAGAGAAAGGAAGAAAACGTAAGAAATAAATAATGCAAAGAAAATGAACTGGAGAGGGAGATCGGTATTATTGATGAAATTTAAGATGTTGCCTTATATTTGAGTACTATTGACAATATCTTCCGAGAATTATGCATTTTGTTTTTTCCTAAGGGTCATTATTCCGTGCGTTTTCAGGGCGGGGGGGGGGGAGGGACTCTTTCAGAAATCATATCGGCGTCGGCACAAGGGGGCGCTCTGACGTGAGTGCCATTCGCCGCCGGGTCGGCGCGGTGACGAGTTTCGTCACCCACGTCCGCAATCTGACCACAATAGCCGCTGTTCTCGCAAATTACCTCATTCGCTCAGCGTAACATCCAGTCTTCAGTATCGTACACAACTAGCTCTCATAAATCAAGATGTCAGGTCGCGGAAAAGGAGGAAAGGGTCTTGGAAAGGGTGGTGCCAAGCGTCATCGCAAGGTTCTACGAGACAACATCCAAGGTATCACGAAGCCTGCTATCCGCCGTCTAGCAAGAAGAGGTGGAGTCAAAAGAATCTCTGGTCTCATCTACGAAGAGACACGCGGTGTACTGAAAGTCTTCTTGGAGAATGTCATCCGTGATGCCGTCACCTACTGTGAGCACGCCAAGCGGAAGACTGTCACAGCCATGGACGTGGTCTATGCACTGAAAAGGCAGGGCCGCACCCTGTACGGTTTTGGCGGCTAGTCTAACCCTACGGTTATGGCTAGAAATAACGGCTCTTTTCAGAGCCACCACATGATCAAGAAAGAATGTTGTTGATTTAAAGTAGATGAATGATGATAATCAGTACTATAATAATATAAATCAATTTAGGAATTACTATAAATCTAATCTTTTCATACTTACATTATCATCATATAGTATCAAATTACCATTGCCTTATATACAGAGTGAGAATGACATGTGAGTAGCCAAAGAGGTGCTATTACATAGCAACAAGGTGCCAAAAAATGCCGGTTTTATTTTTCGTGACCAATAAAGAAGAAAAAATATTAATCATGTATCGCTGTGCTCTAACATTGGTAGACTACGTTTTGATCATAAGCTAGGAATAACACGGCAGCAATACCAATATGTATGTATCACGTGCGTCCAAAGGAAATAAACGACAATGATATAGATATAAATCATTACTTCTTATGCAAAGTCTTAATTTCTTTCAATCGATCGAACGGCTGTAGATATACTTGGGATGGGGTGAGGTAGGAAGAGAAATGGGGGGGGGGGAGAGAATGAGTAGCATAAAAAAAGAAAGAATTGAAGAAAAAAAAGAGATAAAAGACGGCCTCCGCCCCTAATTATCCAGGTCGCTCTTTAGTCAGATTTTGCTACCTGAAAAAACCCGGCTAAACTCCTTATTTTAATTTCAGTACAAACAGATAATAAAGTGTGTTTCCCCCAATATCATTAAAAGCATGACATTTTCACGAAGGGTTTAGACTGTAATAGAGAAATGAATTGATATTTATCGAGGTGCATTTAAAAATACATAAATTTCTATTTTGACTGGTTCACATGAAGGCATTTTCCTATGTCCTGATGAAAAAAAAATTAATGAGTAAAACTGAAGAAAATATCACAATATTCAATTTTCATTACCCTCACTTAAAAACGAGGTTTTATTTTTTGAAAATTCACCAGGAAAGGGGGATTATTTTCATTCGACCTGATAATAATATTATTGTACAAGCTGTAACGACATATCGCCATTTTTCGTCAGTACTACATCACATCAGGTCGTCACTTTCCTACGTGGATATTAATTTAAAAGCATACTTCGCTCAGCATGTATCTATTATGATATCGTGCTTAACAACAAACTGGGATGTTGTCCTGAATAATATCTCGTTGAAAATACTATTATTAATTTTCAAAAGAGTTTTCACTGATCCCAAAAATAATAAGTTTGCCGGTCATACAAAAATAATAAGATAAAATCACCACACTCATTGCATAATAACACTTTGTCGCCATCTCTCGACCAGGGGCAGTACAGGCGCCCATTGGCCAATGAAAGACCGGGCTCATTTGCATACGGACCGCGCCGCACCGGACCCGGACGCGGTGTATAAATAGGGCGATTGGGACGGGCCAATCGCATTAGCAATCGAATATCTAATCGGTGCACACGCTTCGTTACATTCTTCACATACCAGCTTACATTCATCATGGCTCCAACAGGTCAAGTTGCCAAGAAAGGTTCCAAGAAAGCAGTCAAGGCCCCCCGGCCCAGCGGTGGCAAGAAGAGGCACAGGAAAAGGAAGGAGAGCTACGGAATCTACATCTACAAAGTCCTTAAGCAGGTTCACCCTGATACCGGAATTTCTAGCCGGGCCATGACGATCATGAACAGCTTCGTCAACGACATCTTCGAGCGGATTGCCGGCGAATCTTCTCGGCTGGCCCAATACAACAAGAAATCTACCATCAGCAGTCGTGAGATACAGACCGCCGTGCGCCTTCTTCTTCCAGGGGAGCTTGCTAAGCACGCCGTGAGTGAGGGCACCAAAGCGGTGACGAAGTATACCACATCTAAATAGAGGGAGTTCTACTCTTCATGTACAAACAACGGCCCTTTTCAGGGCCACACAAATATTCAAGAAAGAATGCATTATGTAGTATGAAGGAATAAATAAGCATATGAATGAACGGTCGAATAAATTAAACGAATGAAATTGTAAGTAATAATAATAGAGTAAAATGTAAGAAAATATGACAGATGAAAATGAATCTGTTGTGAAAATCAAGTTCGTGTGTACTGGGAAAGGTGCCGATGATAAGGAATGATCATGAATGATTATGCGTTTGAGAATGCATGCATGCATGCTATAGCATGCTATAAATGAATACTGAAAAATGAATACTGAATGGGGGGGGGGTATAAAGACGGAGATACGGGATGCAAAGCAAATCCAAATTAGCATTTAATTTGCGTATGTTATTGACAAGACCGGGGTCTTGATTTTTCATTGACTCATGATGTCCCCGTTCCCTAGTTTCTTACATGTTGTTACCTTCTCAAAAAAAAAACCATCCAGAATCGGTCGCCCCGTGAATTTAGTTTACTATTACCGTAGTGAAATTCGTCACCCCTTTGGTGCCTTTACTCACGCAGTGCCGTTGTGCACAGCGCCACCACCATACCACGCTTCGCGCGTTATGACAATAGAGCAACACAACTGACCAATCACGAGAGCTCTGCGGACGGTGCCGTTGGGTTTGGGATCTCTCGGAGCTCTTATAAATAGCGGTCATATTTTCAGCGGCAGTCACTCATCTCGTCTTCTACGTTCGATTCGCAGACTTACCATCAGACAAGTAACCAACCATGGCACGCACCAAGCAGACGGCTCGCAAATCTACCGGAGGGAAGGCTCCCAGAAAGCAGTTGGCAACCAAGGCGGCCAGGAAGAGTGCCCCAGCCACCGGGGGAGTTAAAAAGCCACATAGGTACAGGCCTGGAACTGTCGCCCTGAGAGAGATTCGCCGCTACCAGAAGAGCACCGAGCTTCTGATCCGAAAACTCCCATTCCAGCGTCTAGTGAGGGAGATTGCCCAGGACTTCAAAACAGAGCTCCGCTTCCAGAGTTCCGCCGTGATGGCCCTTCAAGAAGCTAGCGAAGCCTATCTGGTCGGGCTATTTGAAGACACCAACCTGTGCGCCATCCATGCTAAGAGGGTTACCATCATGCCGAAAGATATCCAGCTGGCCCGTCGAATCCGTGGAGAACGCGCCTAGAGCGCCAATGCACTACAGCCTGTAGGGCATATAACCAAACGGCTCTTTTCAGAGCCACCATAACATCACGAAAGAATCACTGATATTATATGCAGTATATATGAATAATTGGTAAAAATAATGAATCCCTGGGGTAATTGAAATATTAAATAGATATAATGTACATCATACATATAACTTTGATCAAAATAGTGGTTGTGAGGGGGGGGGGGGTAATTACCTGTAGTCGCATGAAGAGTGAGTGCGTATGTCACATGCCACTGTCACTGCTTGTCCTTATCTTGTACCATGACATCCTCCTCCCTCTTTCCTATTGAAATACAAAAAAATATATAGGAAATAAATAAATTACTGATAAAATCACCATAACAGTATATACACGCAGTCTTTATCATTTTTATTATTTTTAATATATAAAACAAACGTGGAATCACAAGCCTTCGCTTTCGGTTGTTTGATGATTTTGAAAGTAGGATTTATATAAGTTAGTTGGTATACTTGTTCTAATAAATATATTCCAGGGGTACATACTTTTTTCAAGTAGATCTCTTTGTAATTTTATTTGAATAAGAATTCACTTGCTATTCTGTTAATGAAATATAAAGTCAAAATAGATTCATGTATTCGTTATTGTATCGTATTTTGTTCAGGTAGGTATATCATGCAGCCATATTGCCACACAGTACACCACGAGCTTCCAAAACTGAGTTGTGTGTTCGATTATTTGAGGGATCATAATAAATTTTGGTGTGCACGTCATTATAATTTTTTCAAGAAAATGAAATAAATGGTGCACAGGAAAAGGTAGGGTTAGGGATAGTAAACAGATGAGAAGGATTCGCCGCAAGATGGCAGCAGTCACAAATATTGATTTTTGTTTCAGAGGCCGGACTGGCGACGGCGGTCAGCGAACCGTTGATTGGACAATAGTCGCAATACCCCGGCGGTAAATGCGAACGCCACATCGCGTATAAAAAGGCAGAAAAAAGCGCTGAGGAGTCATTACACGAATGCACACTGCTCCTGTCTGATCTTCAACTCGCTATCGGTTCATCTCATCAGTAAAACATCATGTCTGGAAGAGGAAAGAGTGGAAAGGCCCGAACCAAGGCAAAGACTCGCTCATCCCGTGCTGGTCTTCAGTTCCCAGTGGGACGTGTTCACCGATTTCTTCGAAAGGGCAGCTATGCACAGAGGGTAGGCGCTGGAGCACCCGTCTACATGGCTGCAGTACTGGAGTACCTGACTGCCGAAATCTTGGAACTCGCCGGTAATGCTGCTCGTGACAACAAGAAGTCTAGGATCATCCCTCGTCACCTTCAGCTCGCCGTACGCAACGACGAGGAACTGAACAAACTCTTGGGTGGTGTGACAATCGCACAAGGTGGCGTACTGCCAAACATCCAAGCCGTGTTGCTTCCAAAGAAAACCGCTAAATCAAGCTAGTTTGCCTCGGCGAACCCCCATTTCAACGGCCCTTATCAGGGCCACCAAATATTCACGAAAGAATTGTTTTTTTTTTCATTGGTATCCATCCCTCTTTCTCTCTCACTAACTCTATACAGATAAGGTACATGATGTGACTGATAAGAAAGATGAATTATGTCCAGTCATTTTAAGGATTTCAAATGAATACTGACAAATAATTTAGAAGATAAATGATGTCAAATAACTAAATTGAGTTCAGGGAGGCTCAACATGTTAATTTGAATAGAATTCCTAACAATTTAGTAACATGAAATTTCAAATAACGGGGGTGCGCTGGAAGGAATAATATGCATAGACGTAGAAGAAGAAGAAGTAGTAGTAGTAGTAGTAGTAGTAGTAAGAGTAGTAGTAGTAGTAGTAAGAGTAGTAGTAGTAATAGTAGTAAGAGTAGTAGTAGTAGTAGTAGTAGTAAGAGTAGTAATAGTAGTAGTAGTAGTAGTAGTAGTAGTAGTAGTAGTAGTGGTATGTCAAACTCAGGAAGTCCTAAACTATCGTCATAACGAGTGCCAAAGTTTCTTCAATCATTCAGATTACAGTAAATGTCACACATTCTTGATGTCGACCAACGCCCCCTTGTGGCGAGTTTTTCCTAGTCTCGGTGTTCTGGCATTAAAATCAGTGGCTGTATTTACTACGCCATGATGGTAATACCGAACAAAGATTTTTTAAATGTTTTATCAATGATAGCATGCGGACGAATATAAAAGGACATGTGCATGTTTATGGGCGAAAAATCTGTAAAAAATAATAATGATATAGAAATATCGTTACAAATTGCCTTCGAAAAGGAAAATAACGGGAGGGGTATTTGGTAATAATAAGTAGAAGAAGAATAATAGGAAGAGGAAGAACAGGGAAAAGGGAAGAGGAAGAAGAATCTACTCATGTTAGCAGAAGCCCTAGTAAAATGGGCAACACAGTAGTGGGGCGGGCAGGCTGGGGAGGTTTCCTACCACGTACGCAACCATGACGTATAATGATCATTTCGCGGTGAGGCGGGCACTTGTTTTGTTCACGCCGCAACTGTACAGACGTATACCAAAATGGCTGAGAAGGACACCAAGAATGCTCCTAAGAAGAAACCAGCGACCCATCCGCCTGCTGCTGAGATGGTTATGACAGCAATCACCGAACTGAAGGAGCGGAATGGATCTTCGCTGCAGGCAATCAAGAAGTACATCGAGCAGAACTTCGATGTCCAGATGGACCGACAGCTCATATTCATCAAGAGGGCTCTGAAGGCTGGTGTGGTGAAGGGCAAACTTACGCAGACGAAGGGTAAAGGTGCTTCGGGGTCATTCAAGTTGAATGTGCAAGCAGCCAAGGCACAGGCAGTGGAGAAGGCCAAGAAGGAAAAGGAGAAGGTCAAGAAGGAGAAAGAGAAGGAGAAGGCCAAGGCGAAAGCTGCAGCCCAGAAGGAGAAAAAGCAGAAGGCAGCCGCCGCTAAGAAGGCAAAGGCAGCACCAAAGAAAGTGAAGAAGCCAGTGAAGAAGACTACTGAGAAGAAAGAGAAGAAAAAGACACCAAAGAAGAAAGTCCCTGCCAAGAAATCGACACCCAAGAAGGCGACCAAGAAGGCGGTAGCCAAGAAACCAAAGGCTTCGAACCCCAAGAAACCCGCGGCAAAGAAGGTGACAAAGAAATCCAAGTGATTTCTGGATAGCCACTTTCCAGTGCCAACCAAACGGCTCTTTTCAGAGCCACCACATTTCCATGAAAGAATACTTGTCTTAATGAAATAATAATAACAGTAATAATAACAACAAAAATAATAATGATAATAAACATTATTTATAGTATGAACCAATTCTGTGACCACTCGCACTGGTATAAGTCGGATTCTAATGCAAAAAAATTAAAGAATGAAGATTATATATTTATTAAATGGCTAGGTAATTGGACACTATTATCATATTATAAGAAGGAGGAACAAGGGGGCGGGATGTGAATGACATATAAGGTATAAAAATGTATATGAAACTAATTATATATGAAGTTAACATATATCGTGGAAAAAAAAATAACACGAAGAGAAAGGAAGAAAACGTAAGAAATAAATAATGCAAAGAAAATGAACTGGAGAGGGAGATCGGTATTATTGATGAAATTTAAGATGTTGCCTTATATTTGAGTACTATTGACAATATCTTCCGAGAATTATGCATTTTGTTTTTTCCTAAGGGTCATTATTCCGTGCGTTTTCAGGGCGGGGGGGGGGGAGGGACTCTTTCAGAAATCATATCGGCGTCGGCACAAGGGGGCGCTCTGACGTGAGTGCCATTCGCCGCCGGGTCGGCGCGGTGACGAGTTTCGTCACCCACGTCCGCAATCTGACCACAATAGCCGCTGTTCTCGCAAATTACCTCATTCGCTCAGCGTAACATCCAGTCTTCAGTATCGTACACAACTAGCTCTCATAAATCAAGATGTCAGGTCGCGGAAAAGGAGGAAAGGGTCTTGGAAAGGGTGGTGCCAAGCGTCATCGCAAGGTTCTACGAGACAACATCCAAGGTATCACGAAGCCTGCTATCCGCCGTCTAGCAAGAAGAGGTGGAGTCAAAAGAATCTCTGGTCTCATCTACGAAGAGACACGCGGTGTACTGAAAGTCTTCTTGGAGAATGTCATCCGTGATGCCGTCACCTACTGTGAGCACGCCAAGCGGAAGACTGTCACAGCCATGGACGTGGTCTATGCACTGAAAAGGCAGGGCCGCACCCTGTACGGTTTTGGCGGCTAGTCTAACCCTACGGTTATGGCTAGAAATAACGGCTCTTTTCAGAGCCACCACATGATCAAGAAAGAATGTTGTTGATTTAAAGTAGATGAATGATGATAATCAGTACTATAATAATATAAATCAATTTAGGAATTACTATAAATCTAATCTTTTCATACTTACATTATCATCATATAGTATCAAATTACCATTGCCTTATATACAGAGTGAGAATGACATGTGAGTAGCCAAAGAGGTGCTATTACATAGCAACAAGGTGCCAAAAAATGCCGGTTTTATTTTTCGTGACCAATAAAGAAGAAAAAATATTAATCATGTATCGCTGTGCTCTAACATTGGTAGACTACGTTTTGATCATAAGCTAGGAATAACACGGCAGCAATACCAATATGTATGTATCACGTGCGTCCAAAGGAAATAAACGACAATGATATAGATATAAATCATTACTTCTTATGCAAAGTCTTAATTTCTTTCAATCGATCGAACGGCTGTAGATATACTTGGGATGGGGTGAGGTAGGAAGAGAAATGGGGGGGGGGGAGAGAATGAGTAGCATAAAAAAAGAAAGAATTGAAGAAAAAAAAGAGATAAAAGACGGCCTCCGCCCCTAATTATCCAGGTCGCTCTTTAGTCAGATTTTGCTACCTGAAAAAACCCGGCTAAACTCCTTATTTTAATTTCAGTACAAACAGATAATAAAGTGTGTTTCCCCCAATATCATTAAAAGCATGACATTTTCACGAAGGGTTTAGACTGTAATAGAGAAATGAATTGATATTTATCGAGGTGCATTTAAAAATACATAAATTTCTATTTTGACTGGTTCACATGAAGGCATTTTCCTATGTCCTGATGAAAAAAAAATTAATGAGTAAAACTGAAGAAAATATCACAATATTCAATTTTCATTACCCTCACTTAAAAACGAGGTTTTATTTTTTGAAAATTCACCAGGAAAGGGGGATTATTTTCATTCGACCTGATAATAATATTATTGTACAAGCTGTAACGACATATCGCCATTTTTCGTCAGTACTACATCACATCAGGTCGTCACTTTCCTACGTGGATATTAATTTAAAAGCATACTTCGCTCAGCATGTATCTATTATGATATCGTGCTTAACAACAAACTGGGATGTTGTCCTGAATAATATCTCGTTGAAAATACTATTATTAATTTTCAAAAGAGTTTTCACTGATCCCAAAAATAATAAGTTTGCCGGTCATACAAAAATAATAAGATAAAATCACCACACTCATTGCATAATAACACTTTGTCGCCATCTCTCGACCAGGGGCAGTACAGGCGCCCATTGGCCAATGAAAGACCGGGCTCATTTGCATACGGACCGCGCCGCACCGGACCCGGACGCGGTGTATAAATAGGGCGATTGGGACGGGCCAATCGCATTAGCAATCGAATATCTAATCGGTGCACACGCTTCGTTACATTCTTCACATACCAGCTTACATTCATCATGGCTCCAACAGGTCAAGTTGCCAAGAAAGGTTCCAAGAAAGCAGTCAAGGCCCCCCGGCCCAGCGGTGGCAAGAAGAGGCACAGGAAAAGGAAGGAGAGCTACGGAATCTACATCTACAAAGTCCTTAAGCAGGTTCACCCTGATACCGGAATTTCTAGCCGGGCCATGACGATCATGAACAGCTTCGTCAACGACATCTTCGAGCGGATTGCCGGCGAATCTTCTCGGCTGGCCCAATACAACAAGAAATCTACCATCAGCAGTCGTGAGATACAGACCGCCGTGCGCCTTCTTCTTCCAGGGGAGCTTGCTAAGCACGCCGTGAGTGAGGGCACCAAAGCGGTGACGAAGTATACCACATCTAAATAGAGGGAGTTCTACTCTTCATGTACAAACAACGGCCCTTTTCAGGGCCACACAAATATTCAAGAAAGAATGCATTATGTAGTATGAAGGAATAAATAAGCATATGAATGAACGGTCGAATAAATTAAACGAATGAAATTGTAAGTAATAATAATAGAGTAAAATGTAAGAAAATATGACAGATGAAAATGAATCTGTTGTGAAAATCAAGTTCGTGTGTACTGGGAAAGGTGCCGATGATAAGGAATGATCATGAATGATTATGCGTTTGAGAATGCATGCATGCATGCTATAGCATGCTATAAATGAATACTGAAAAATGAATACTGAATGGGGGGGGGGTATAAAGACGGAGATACGGGATGCAAAGCAAATCCAAATTAGCATTTAATTTGCGTATGTTATTGACAAGACCGGGGTCTTGATTTTTCATTGACTCATGATGTCCCCGTTCCCTAGTTTCTTACATGTTGTTACCTTCTCAAAAAAAAAACCATCCAGAATCGGTCGCCCCGTGAATTTAGTTTACTATTACCGTAGTGAAATTCGTCACCCCTTTGGTGCCTTTACTCACGCAGTGCCGTTGTGCACAGCGCCACCACCATACCACGCTTCGCGCGTTATGACAATAGAGCAACACAACTGACCAATCACGAGAGCTCTGCGGACGGTGCCGTTGGGTTTGGGATCTCTCGGAGCTCTTATAAATAGCGGTCATATTTTCAGCGGCAGTCACTCATCTCGTCTTCTACGTTCGATTCGCAGACTTACCATCAGACAAGTAACCAACCATGGCACGCACCAAGCAGACGGCTCGCAAATCTACCGGAGGGAAGGCTCCCAGAAAGCAGTTGGCAACCAAGGCGGCCAGGAAGAGTGCCCCAGCCACCGGGGGAGTTAAAAAGCCACATAGGTACAGGCCTGGAACTGTCGCCCTGAGAGAGATTCGCCGCTACCAGAAGAGCACCGAGCTTCTGATCCGAAAACTCCCATTCCAGCGTCTAGTGAGGGAGATTGCCCAGGACTTCAAAACAGAGCTCCGCTTCCAGAGTTCCGCCGTGATGGCCCTTCAAGAAGCTAGCGAAGCCTATCTGGTCGGGCTATTTGAAGACACCAACCTGTGCGCCATCCATGCTAAGAGGGTTACCATCATGCCGAAAGATATCCAGCTGGCCCGTCGAATCCGTGGAGAACGCGCCTAGAGCGCCAATGCACTACAGCCTGTAGGGCATATAACCAAACGGCTCTTTTCAGAGCCACCATAACATCACGAAAGAATCACTGATATTATATGCAGTATATATGAATAATTGGTAAAAATAATGAATCCCTGGGGTAATTGAAATATTAAATAGATATAATGTACATCATACATATAACTTTGATCAAAATAGTGGTTGTGAGGGGGGGGGGGGTAATTACCTGTAGTCGCATGAAGAGTGAGTGCGTATGTCACATGCCACTGTCACTGCTTGTCCTTATCTTGTACCATGACATCCTCCTCCCTCTTTCCTATTGAAATACAAAAAAATATATAGGAAATAAATAAATTACTGATAAAATCACCATAACAGTATATACACGCAGTCTTTATCATTTTTATTATTTTTAATATATAAAACAAACGTGGAATCACAAGCCTTCGCTTTCGGTTGTTTGATGATTTTGAAAGTAGGATTTATATAAGTTAGTTGGTATACTTGTTCTAATAAATATATTCCAGGGGTACATACTTTTTTCAAGTAGATCTCTTTGTAATTTTATTTGAATAAGAATTCACTTGCTATTCTGTTAATGAAATATAAAGTCAAAATAGATTCATGTATTCGTTATTGTATCGTATTTTGTTCAGGTAGGTATATCATGCAGCCATATTGCCACACAGTACACCACGAGCTTCCAAAACTGAGTTGTGTGTTCGATTATTTGAGGGATCATAATAAATTTTGGTGTGCACGTCATTATAATTTTTTCAAGAAAATGAAATAAATGGTGCACAGGAAAAGGTAGGGTTAGGGATAGTAAACAGATGAGAAGGATTCGCCGCAAGATGGCAGCAGTCACAAATATTGATTTTTGTTTCAGAGGCCGGACTGGCGACGGCGGTCAGCGAACCGTTGATTGGACAATAGTCGCAATACCCCGGCGGTAAATGCGAACGCCACATCGCGTATAAAAAGGCAGAAAAAAGCGCTGAGGAGTCATTACACGAATGCACACTGCTCCTGTCTGATCTTCAACTCGCTATCGGTTCATCTCATCAGTAAAACATCATGTCTGGAAGAGGAAAGAGTGGAAAGGCCCGAACCAAGGCAAAGACTCGCTCATCCCGTGCTGGTCTTCAGTTCCCAGTGGGACGTGTTCACCGATTTCTTCGAAAGGGCAGCTATGCACAGAGGGTAGGCGCTGGAGCACCCGTCTACATGGCTGCAGTACTGGAGTACCTGCCGAAATCTTGGAACTCGCCGGTAATGCTGCTCGTGACAACAAGAAGTCTAGGATCATCCCTCGTCACCTTCAGCTCGCCGTACGCAACGACGAGGAACTGAACAAACTCTTGGGTGGTGTGACAATCGCACAAGGTGGCGTACTGCCAAACATCCAAGCCGTGTTGCTTCCAAAGAAAACCGCTAAATCAAGCTAGTTTGCCTCGGCGAACCCCCATTTCAACGGCCCTTATCAGGGCCACCAAATATTCACGAAAGAATTGTTTTTTTTTTCATTGGTATCCATCCCTCTTTCTCTCTCACTAACTCTATACAGATAAGGTACATGATGTGACTGATAAGAAAGATGAATTATGTCCAGTCATTTTAAGGATTTCAAATGAATACTGACAAATAATTTAGAAGATAAATGATGTCAAATAACTAAATTGAGTTCAGGGAGGCTCAACATGTTAATTTGAATAGAATTCCTAACAATTTAGTAACATGAAATTTCAAATAACGGGGGTGCGCTGGAAGGAATAATATGCATAGACGTAGAAGAAGAAGAAGTAGTAGTAGTAGTAGTAGTAGTAGTAAGAGTAGTAGTAGTAGTAGTAAGAGTAGTAGTAGTAATAGTAGTAAGAGTAGTAGTAGTAGTAGTAGTAGTAAGAGTAGTAATAGTAGTAGTAGTAGTAGTAGTAGTAGTAGTAGTAGTAGTGGTATGTCAAACTCAGGAAGTCCTAAACTATCGTCATAACGAGTGCCAAAGTTTCTTCAATCATTCAGATTACAGTAAATGTCACACATTCTTGATGTCGACCAACGCCCCCTTGTGGCGAGTTTTTCCTAGTCTCGGTGTTCTGGCATTAAAATCAGTGGCTGTATTTACTACGCCATGATGGTAATACCGAACAAAGATTTTTTAAATGTTTTATCAATGATAGCATGCGGACGAATATAAAAGGACATGTGCATGTTTATGGGCGAAAAATCTGTAAAAAATAATAATGATATAGAAATATCGTTACAAATTGCCTTCGAAAAGGAAAATAACGGGAGGGGTATTTGGTAATAATAAGTAGAAGAAGAATAATAGGAAGAGGAAGAACAGGGAAAAGGGAAGAGGAAGAAGAATCTACTCATGTTAGCAGAAGCCCTAGTAAAATGGGCAACACAGTAGTGGGGCGGGCAGGCTGGGGAGGTTTCCTACCACGTACGCAACCATGACGTATAATGATCATTTCGCGGTGAGGCGGGCACTTGTTTTGTTCACGCCGCAACTGTACAGACGTATACCAAAATGGCTGAGAAGGACACCAAGAATGCTCCTAAGAAGAAACCAGCGACCCATCCGCCTGCTGCTGAGATGGTTATGACAGCAATCACCGAACTGAAGGAGCGGAATGGATCTTCGCTGCAGGCAATCAAGAAGTACATCGAGCAGAACTTCGATGTCCAGATGGACCGACAGCTCATATTCATCAAGAGGGCTCTGAAGGCTGGTGTGGTGAAGGGCAAACTTACGCAGACGAAGGGTAAAGGTGCTTCGGGGTCATTCAAGTTGAATGTGCAAGCAGCCAAGGCACAGGCAGTGGAGAAGGCCAAGAAGGAAAAGGAGAAGGTCAAGAAGGAGAAAGAGAAGGAGAAGGCCAAGGCGAAAGCTGCAGCCCAGAAGGAGAAAAAGCAGAAGGCAGCCGCCGCTAAGAAGGCAAAGGCAGCACCAAAGAAAGTGAAGAAGCCAGTGAAGAAGACTACTGAGAAGAAAGAGAAGAAAAAGACACCAAAGAAGAAAGTCCCTGCCAAGAAATCGACACCCAAGAAGGCGACCAAGAAGGCGGTAGCCAAGAAACCAAAGGCTTCGAACCCCAAGAAACCCGCGGCAAAGAAGGTGACAAAGAAATCCAAGTGATTTCTGGATAGCCACTTTCCAGTGCCAACCAAACGGCTCTTTTCAGAGCCACCACATTTCCATGAAAGAATACTTGTCTTAATGAAATAATAATAACAGTAATAATAACAACAAAAATAATAATGATAATAAACATTATTTATAGTATGAACCAATTCTGTGACCACTCGCACTGGTATAAGTCGGATTCTAATGCAAAAAAATTAAAGAATGAAGATTATATATTTATTAAATGGCTAGGTAATTGGACACTATTATCATATTATAAGAAGGAGGAACAAGGGGGCGGGATGTGAATGACATATAAGGTATAAAAATGTATATGAAACTAATTATATATGAAGTTAACATATATCGTGGAAAAAAAAATAACACGAAGAGAAAGGAAGAAAACGTAAGAAATAAATAATGCAAAGAAAATGAACTGGAGAGGGAGATCGGTATTATTGATGAAATTTAAGATGTTGCCTTATATTTGAGTACTATTGACAATATCTTCCGAGAATTATGCATTTTGTTTTTTCCTAAGGGTCATTATTCCGTGCGTTTTCAGGGCGGGGGGGGGGGAGGGACTCTTTCAGAAATCATATCGGCGTCGGCACAAGGGGGCGCTCTGACGTGAGTGCCATTCGCCGCCGGGTCGGCGCGGTGACGAGTTTCGTCACCCACGTCCGCAATCTGACCACAATAGCCGCTGTTCTCGCAAATTACCTCATTCGCTCAGCGTAACATCCAGTCTTCAGTATCGTACACAACTAGCTCTCATAAATCAAGATGTCAGGTCGCGGAAAAGGAGGAAAGGGTCTTGGAAAGGGTGGTGCCAAGCGTCATCGCAAGGTTCTACGAGACAACATCCAAGGTATCACGAAGCCTGCTATCCGCCGTCTAGCAAGAAGAGGTGGAGTCAAAAGAATCTCTGGTCTCATCTACGAAGAGACACGCGGTGTACTGAAAGTCTTCTTGGAGAATGTCATCCGTGATGCCGTCACCTACTGTGAGCACGCCAAGCGGAAGACTGTCACAGCCATGGACGTGGTCTATGCACTGAAAAGGCAGGGCCGCACCCTGTACGGTTTTGGCGGCTAGTCTAACCCTACGGTTATGGCTAGAAATAACGGCTCTTTTCAGAGCCACCACATGATCAAGAAAGAATGTTGTTGATTTAAAGTAGATGAATGATGATAATCAGTACTATAATAATATAAATCAATTTAGGAATTACTATAAATCTAATCTTTTCATACTTACATTATCATCATATAGTATCAAATTACCATTGCCTTATATACAGAGTGAGAATGACATGTGAGTAGCCAAAGAGGTGCTATTACATAGCAACAAGGTGCCAAAAAATGCCGGTTTTATTTTTCGTGACCAATAAAGAAGAAAAAATATTAATCATGTATCGCTGTGCTCTAACATTGGTAGACTACGTTTTGATCATAAGCTAGGAATAACACGGCAGCAATACCAATATGTATGTATCACGTGCGTCCAAAGGAAATAAACGACAATGATATAGATATAAATCATTACTTCTTATGCAAAGTCTTAATTTCTTTCAATCGATCGAACGGCTGTAGATATACTTGGGATGGGGTGAGGTAGGAAGAGAAATGGGGGGGGGGGAGAGAATGAGTAGCATAAAAAAAGAAAGAATTGAAGAAAAAAAAGAGATAAAAGACGGCCTCCGCCCCTAATTATCCAGGTCGCTCTTTAGTCAGATTTTGCTACCTGAAAAAACCCGGCTAAACTCCTTATTTTAATTTCAGTACAAACAGATAATAAAGTGTGTTTCCCCCAATATCATTAAAAGCATGACATTTTCACGAAGGGTTTAGACTGTAATAGAGAAATGAATTGATATTTATCGAGGTGCATTTAAAAATACATAAATTTCTATTTTGACTGGTTCACATGAAGGCATTTTCCTATGTCCTGATGAAAAAAAAATTAATGAGTAAAACTGAAGAAAATATCACAATATTCAATTTTCATTACCCTCACTTAAAAACGAGGTTTTATTTTTTGAAAATTCACCAGGAAAGGGGGATTATTTTCATTCGACCTGATAATAATATTATTGTACAAGCTGTAACGACATATCGCCATTTTTCGTCAGTACTACATCACATCAGGTCGTCACTTTCCTACGTGGATATTAATTTAAAAGCATACTTCGCTCAGCATGTATCTATTATGATATCGTGCTTAACAACAAACTGGGATGTTGTCCTGAATAATATCTCGTTGAAAATACTATTATTAATTTTCAAAAGAGTTTTCACTGATCCCAAAAATAATAAGTTTGCCGGTCATACAAAAATAATAAGATAAAATCACCACACTCATTGCATAATAACACTTTGTCGCCATCTCTCGACCAGGGGCAGTACAGGCGCCCATTGGCCAATGAAAGACCGGGCTCATTTGCATACGGACCGCGCCGCACCGGACCCGGACGCGGTGTATAAATAGGGCGATTGGGACGGGCCAATCGCATTAGCAATCGAATATCTAATCGGTGCACACGCTTCGTTACATTCTTCACATACCAGCTTACATTCATCATGGCTCCAACAGGTCAAGTTGCCAAGAAAGGTTCCAAGAAAGCAGTCAAGGCCCCCCGGCCCAGCGGTGGCAAGAAGAGGCACAGGAAAAGGAAGGAGAGCTACGGAATCTACATCTACAAAGTCCTTAAGCAGGTTCACCCTGATACCGGAATTTCTAGCCGGGCCATGACGATCATGAACAGCTTCGTCAACGACATCTTCGAGCGGATTGCCGGCGAATCTTCTCGGCTGGCCCAATACAACAAGAAATCTACCATCAGCAGTCGTGAGATACAGACCGCCGTGCGCCTTCTTCTTCCAGGGGAGCTTGCTAAGCACGCCGTGAGTGAGGGCACCAAAGCGGTGACGAAGTATACCACATCTAAATAGAGGGAGTTCTACTCTTCATGTACAAACAACGGCCCTTTTCAGGGCCACACAAATATTCAAGAAAGAATGCATTATGTAGTATGAAGGAATAAATAAGCATATGAATGAACGGTCGAATAAATTAAACGAATGAAATTGTAAGTAATAATAATAGAGTAAAATGTAAGAAAATATGACAGATGAAAATGAATCTGTTGTGAAAATCAAGTTCGTGTGTACTGGGAAAGGTGCCGATGATAAGGAATGATCATGAATGATTATGCGTTTGAGAATGCATGCATGCATGCTATAGCATGCTATAAATGAATACTGAAAAATGAATACTGAATGGGGGGGGGGTATAAAGACGGAGATACGGGATGCAAAGCAAATCCAAATTAGCATTTAATTTGCGTATGTTATTGACAAGACCGGGGTCTTGATTTTTCATTGACTCATGATGTCCCCGTTCCCTAGTTTCTTACATGTTGTTACCTTCTCAAAAAAAAAACCATCCAGAATCGGTCGCCCCGTGAATTTAGTTTACTATTACCGTAGTGAAATTCGTCACCCCTTTGGTGCCTTTACTCACGCAGTGCCGTTGTGCACAGCGCCACCACCATACCACGCTTCGCGCGTTATGACAATAGAGCAACACAACTGACCAATCACGAGAGCTCTGCGGACGGTGCCGTTGGGTTTGGGATCTCTCGGAGCTCTTATAAATAGCGGTCATATTTTCAGCGGCAGTCACTCATCTCGTCTTCTACGTTCGATTCGCAGACTTACCATCAGACAAGTAACCAACCATGGCACGCACCAAGCAGACGGCTCGCAAATCTACCGGAGGGAAGGCTCCCAGAAAGCAGTTGGCAACCAAGGCGGCCAGGAAGAGTGCCCCAGCCACCGGGGGAGTTAAAAAGCCACATAGGTACAGGCCTGGAACTGTCGCCCTGAGAGAGATTCGCCGCTACCAGAAGAGCACCGAGCTTCTGATCCGAAAACTCCCATTCCAGCGTCTAGTGAGGGAGATTGCCCAGGACTTCAAAACAGAGCTCCGCTTCCAGAGTTCCGCCGTGATGGCCCTTCAAGAAGCTAGCGAAGCCTATCTGGTCGGGCTATTTGAAGACACCAACCTGTGCGCCATCCATGCTAAGAGGGTTACCATCATGCCGAAAGATATCCAGCTGGCCCGTCGAATCCGTGGAGAACGCGCCTAGAGCGCCACGCCAATGCACTACAGCCTGTAGGGCATATAACCAAACGGCTCTTTTCAGAGCCACCATAACATCACGAAAGAATCACTGATATTATATGCAGTATATATGAATAATTGGTAAAAATAATGAATCCCTGGGGTAATTGAAATATTAAATAGATATAATGTACATCATACATATAACTTTGATCAAAATAGTGGTTGTGAGGGGGGGGGGGGTAATTACCTGTAGTCGCATGAAGAGTGAGTGCGTATGTCACATGCCACTGTCACTGCTTGTCCTTATCTTGTACCATGACATCCTCCTCCCTCTTTCCTATTGAAATACAAAAAAATATATAGGAAATAAATAAATTACTGATAAAATCACCATAACAGTATATACACGCAGTCTTTATCATTTTTATTATTTTTAATATATAAAACAAACGTGGAATCACAAGCCTTCGCTTTCGGTTGTTTGATGATTTTGAAAGTAGGATTTATATAAGTTAGTTGGTATACTTGTTCTAATAAATATATTCCAGGGGTACATACTTTTTTCAAGTAGATCTCTTTGTAATTTTATTTGAATAAGAATTCACTTGCTATTCTGTTAATGAAATATAAAGTCAAAATAGATTCATGTATTCGTTATTGTATCGTATTTTGTTCAGGTAGGTATATCATGCAGCCATATTGCCACACAGTACACCACGAGCTTCCAAAACTGAGTTGTGTGTTCGATTATTTGAGGGATCATAATAAATTTTGGTGTGCACGTCATTATAATTTTTTCAAGAAAATGAAATAAATGGTGCACAGGAAAAGGTAGGGTTAGGGATAGTAAACAGATGAGAAGGATTCGCCGCAAGATGGCAGAACTTCGATGTCCAGATGGACCGACAGCTCATATTCATCAAGAGGGCTCTGAAGGCTGGTGTGGTGAAGGGCAAACTTACGCAGACGAAGGGTAAAGGTGCTTCGGGGTCATTCAAGTTGAATGTGCAAGCAGCCAAGGCACAGGCAGTGGAGAAGGCCAAGAAGGAAAAGGAGAAGGTCAAGAAGGAGAAAGAGAAGGAGAAGGCCAAGGCGAAAGCTGCAGCCCAGAAGGAGAAAAAGCAGAAGGCAGCCGCCGCTAAGAAGGCAAAGGCAGCACCAAAGAAAGTGAAGAAGCCAGTGAAGAAGACTACTGAGAAGAAAGAGAAGAAAAAGACACCAAAGAAGAAAGTCCCTGCCAAGAAATCGACACCCAAGAAGGCGACCAAGAAGGCGGTAGCCAAGAAACCAAAGGCTTCGAACCCCAAGAAACCCGCGGCAAAGAAGGTGACAAAGAAATCCAAGTGATTTCTGGATAGCCACTTTCCAGTGCCAACCAAACGGCTCTTTTCAGAGCCACCACATTTCCATGAAAGAATACTTGTCTTAATGAAATAATAATAACAGTAATAATAACAACAAAAATAATAATGATAATAAACATTATTTATAGTATGAACCAATTCTGTGACCACTCGCACTGGTATAAGTCGGATTCTAATGCAAAAAAATTAAAGAATGAAGATTATATATTTATTAAATGGCTAGGTAATTGGACACTATTATCATATTATAAGAAGGAGGAACAAGGGGGCGGGATGTGAATGACATATAAGGTATAAAAATGTATATGAAACTAATTATATATGAAGTTAACATATATCGTGGAAAAAAAAATAACACGAAGAGAAAGGAAGAAAACGTAAGAAATAAATAATGCAAAGAAAATGAACTGGAGAGGGAGATCGGTATTATTGATGAAATTTAAGATGTTGCCTTATATTTGAGTACTATTGACAATATCTTCCGAGAATTATGCATTTTGTTTTTTCCTAAGGGTCATTATTCCGTGCGTTTTCAGGGCGGGGGGGGGGGAGGGACTCTTTCAGAAATCATATCGGCGTCGGCACAAGGGGGCGCTCTGACGTGAGTGCCATTCGCCGCCGGGTCGGCGCGGTGACGAGTTTCGTCACCCACGTCCGCAATCTGACCACAATAGCCGCTGTTCTCGCAAATTACCTCATTCGCTCAGCGTAACATCCAGTCTTCAGTATCGTACACAACTAGCTCTCATAAATCAAGATGTCAGGTCGCGGAAAAGGAGGAAAGGGTCTTGGAAAGGGTGGTGCCAAGCGTCATCGCAAGGTTCTACGAGACAACATCCAAGGTATCACGAAGCCTGCTATCCGCCGTCTAGCAAGAAGAGGTGGAGTCAAAAGAATCTCTGGTCTCATCTACGAAGAGACACGCGGTGTACTGAAAGTCTTCTTGGAGAATGTCATCCGTGATGCCGTCACCTACTGTGAGCACGCCAAGCGGAAGACTGTCACAGCCATGGACGTGGTCTATGCACTGAAAAGGCAGGGCCGCACCCTGTACGGTTTTGGCGGCTAGTCTAACCCTACGGTTATGGCTAGAAATAACGGCTCTTTTCAGAGCCACCACATGATCAAGAAAGAATGTTGTTGATTTAAAGTAGATGAATGATGATAATCAGTACTATAATAATATAAATCAATTTAGGAATTACTATAAATCTAATCTTTTCATACTTACATTATCATCATATAGTATCAAATTACCATTGCCTTATATACAGAGTGAGAATGACATGTGAGTAGCCAAAGAGGTGCTATTACATAGCAACAAGGTGCCAAAAAATGCCGGTTTTATTTTTCGTGACCAATAAAGAAGAAAAAATATTAATCATGTATCGCTGTGCTCTAACATTGGTAGACTACGTTTTGATCATAAGCTAGGAATAACACGGCAGCAATACCAATATGTATGTATCACGTGCGTCCAAAGGAAATAAACGACAATGATATAGATATAAATCATTACTTCTTATGCAAAGTCTTAATTTCTTTCAATCGATCGAACGGCTGTAGATATACTTGGGATGGGGTGAGGTAGGAAGAGAAATGGGGGGGGGGGGGAGAGAATGAGTAGCATAAAAAAAGAAAGAATTGAAGAAAAAAAAGAGATAAAAGACGGCCTCCGCCCCTAATTATCCAGGTCGCTCTTTAGTCAGATTTTGCTACCTGAAAAAACCCGGCTAAACTCCTTATTTTAATTTCAGTACAAACAGATAATAAAGTGTGTTTCCCCCAATATCATTAAAAGCATGACATTTTCACGAAGGGTTTAGACTGTAATAGAGAAATGAATTGATATTTATCGAGGTGCATTTAAAAATACATAAATTTCTATTTTGACTGGTTCACATGAAGGCATTTTCCTATGTCCTGATGAAAAAAAAATTAATGAGTAAAACTGAAGAAAATATCACAATATTCAATTTTCATTACCCTCACTTAAAAACGAGGTTTTATTTTTTGAAAATTCACCAGGAAAGGGGGATTATTTTCATTCGACCTGATAATAATATTATTGTACAAGCTGTAACGACATATCGCCATTTTTCGTCAGTACTACATCACATCAGGTCGTCACTTTCCTACGTGGATATTAATTTAAAAGCATACTTCGCTCAGCATGTATCTATTATGATATCGTGCTTAACAACAAACTGGGATGTTGTCCTGAATAATATCTCGTTGAAAATACTATTATTAATTTTCAAAAGAGTTTTCACTGATCCCAAAAATAATAAGTTTGCCGGTCATACAAAAATAATAAGATAAAATCACCACACTCATTGCATAATAACACTTTGTCGCCATCTCTCGACCAGGGGCAGTACAGGCGCCCATTGGCCAATGAAAGACCGGGCTCATTTGCATACGGACCGCGCCGCACCGGACCCGGACGCGGTGTATAAATAGGGCGATTGGGACGGGCCAATCGCATTAGCAATCGAATATCTAATCGGTGCACACGCTTCGTTACATTCTTCACATACCAGCTTACATTCATCATGGCTCCAACAGGTCAAGTTGCCAAGAAAGGTTCCAAGAAAGCAGTCAAGGCCCCCCGGCCCAGCGGTGGCAAGAAGAGGCACAGGAAAAGGAAGGAGAGCTACGGAATCTACATCTACAAAGTCCTTAAGCAGGTTCACCCTGATACCGGAATTTCTAGCCGGGCCATGACGATCATGAACAGCTTCGTCAACGACATCTTCGAGCGGATTGCCGGCGAATCTTCTCGGCTGGCCCAATACAACAAGAAATCTACCATCAGCAGTCGTGAGATACAGACCGCCGTGCGCCTTCTTCTTCCAGGGGAGCTTGCTAAGCACGCCGTGAGTGAGGGCACCAAAGCGGTGACGAAGTATACCACATCTAAATAGAGGGAGTTCTACTCTTCATGTACAAACAACGGCCCTTTTCAGGGCCACACAAATATTCAAGAAAGAATGCATTATGTAGTATGAAGGAATAAATAAGCATATGAATGAACGGTCGAATAAATTAAACGAATGAAATTGTAAGTAATAATAATAGAGTAAAATGTAAGAAAATATGACAGATGAAAATGAATCTGTTGTGAAAATCAAGTTCGTGTGTACTGGGAAAGGTGCCGATGATAAGGAATGATCATGAATGATTATGCGTTTGAGAATGCATGCATGCATGCTATAGCATGCTATAAATGAATACTGAAAAATGAATACTGAATGGGGGGGGGTATAAAGACGGAGATACGGGATGCAAAGCAAATCCAAATTAGCATTTAATTTGCGTATGTTATTGACAAGACCGGGGTCTTGATTTTTCATTGACTCATGATGTCCCCGTTCCCTAGTTTCTTACATGTTGTTACCTTCTCAAAAAAAAAACCATCCAGAATCGGTCGCCCCGTGAATTTAGTTTACTATTACCGTAGTGAAATTCGTCACCCCTTTGGTGCCTTTACTCACGCAGTGCCGTTGTGCACAGCGCCACCACCATACCACGCTTCGCGCGTTATGACAATAGAGCAACACAACTGACCAATCACGAGAGCTCTGCGGACGGTGCCGTTGGGTTTGGGATCTCTCGGAGCTCTTATAAATAGCGGTCATATTTTCAGCGGCAGTCACTCATCTCGTCTTCTACGTTCGATTCGCAGACTTACCATCAGACAAGTAACCAACCATGGCACGCACCAAGCAGACGGCTCGCAAATCTACCGGAGGGAAGGCTCCCAGAAAGCAGTTGGCAACCAAGGCGGCCAGGAAGAGTGCCCCAGCCACCGGGGGAGTTAAAAAGCCACATAGGTACAGGCCTGGAACTGTCGCCCTGAGAGAGATTCGCCGCTACCAGAAGAGCACCGAGCTTCTGATCCGAAAACTCCCATTCCAGCGTCTAGTGAGGGAGATTGCCCAGGACTTCAAAACAGAGCTCCGCTTCCAGAGTTCCGCCGTGATGGCCCTTCAAGAAGCTAGCGAAGCCTATCTGGTCGGGCTATTTGAAGACACCAACCTGTGCGCCATCCATGCTAAGAGGGTTACCATCATGCCGAAAGATATCCAGCTGGCCCGTCGAATCCGTGGAGAACGCGCCTAGAGCGCCAATGCACTACAGCCTGTAGGGCATATAACCAAACGGCTCTTTTCAGAGCCACCATAACATCACGAAAGAATCACTGATATTATATGCAGTATATATGAATAATTGGTAAAAATAATGAATCCCTGGGGTAATTGAAATATTAAATAGATATAATGTACATCATACATATAACTTTGATCAAAATAGTGGTTGTGAGGGGGGGGGGGTAATTACCTGTAGTCGCATGAAGAGTGAGTGCGTATGTCACATGCCACTGTCACTGCTTGTCCTTATCTTGTACCATGACATCCTCCTCCCTCTTTCCTATTGAAATACAAAAAAATATATAGGAAATAAATAAATTACTGATAAAATCACCATAACAGTATATACACGCAGTCTTTATCATTTTTATTATTTTTAATATATAAAACAAACGTGGAATCACAAGCCTTCGCTTTCGGTTGTTTGATGATTTTGAAAGTAGGATTTATATAAGTTAGTTGGTATACTTGTTCTAATAAATATATTCCAGGGGTACATACTTTTTTCAAGTAGATCTCTTTGTAATTTTATTTGAATAAGAATTCACTTGCTATTCTGTTAATGAAATATAAAGTCAAAATAGATTCATGTATTCGTTATTGTATCGTATTTTGTTCAGGTAGGTATATCATGCAGCCATATTGCCACACAGTACACCACGAGCTTCCAAAACTGAGTTGTGTGTTCGATTATTTGAGGGATCATAATAAATTTTGGTGTGCACGTCATTATAATTTTTTCAAGAAAATGAAATAAATGGTGCACAGGAAAAGGTAGGGTTAGGGATAGTAAACAGATGAGAAGGATTCGCCGCAAGATGGCAGCAGTCACAAATATTGATTTTTGTTTCAGAGGCCGGACTGGCGACGGCGGTCAGCGAACCGTTGATTGGACAATAGTCGCAATACCCCGGCGGTAAATGCGAACGCCACATCGCGTATAAAAAGGCAGAAAAAAGCGCTGAGGAGTCATTACACGAATGCACACTGCTCCTGTCTGATCTTCAACTCGCTATCGGTTCATCTCATCAGTAAAACATCATGTCTGGAAGAGGAAAGAGTGGAAAGGCCCGAACCAAGGCAAAGACTCGCTCATCCCGTGCTGGTCTTCAGTTCCCAGTGGGACGTGTTCACCGATTTCTTCGAAAGGGCAGCTATGCACAGAGGGTAGGCGCTGGAGCACCCGTCTACATGGCTGCAGTACTGGAGTACCTGACTGCCGAAATCTTGGAACTCGCCGGTAATGCTGCTCGTGACAACAAGAAGTCTAGGATCATCCCTCGTCACCTTCAGCTCGCCGTACGCAACGACGAGGAACTGAACAAACTCTTGGGTGGTGTGACAATCGCACAAGGTGGCGTACTGCCAAACATCCAAGCCGTGTTGCTTCCAAAGAAAACCGCTAAATCAAGCTAGTTTGCCTCGGCGAACCCCCATTTCAACGGCCCTTATCAGGGCCACCAAATATTCACGAAAGAATTGTTTTTTTTTTCATTGGTATCCATCCCTCTTTCTCTCTCACTAACTCTATACAGATAAGGTACATGATGTGACTGATAAGAAAGATGAATTATGTCCAGTCATTTTAAGGATTTCAAATGAATACTGACAAATAATTTAGAAGATAAATGATGTCAAATAACTAAATTGAGTTCAGGGAGGCTCAACATGTTAATTTGAATAGAATTCCTAACAATTTAGTAACATGAAATTTCAAATAACGGGGGTGCGCTGGAAGGAATAATATGCATAGACGTAGAAGAAGAAGAAGTAGTAGTAGTAGTAGTAGTAGTAGTAAGAGTAGTAGTAGTAGTAGTAAGAGTAGTAGTAGTAATAGTAGTAAGAGTAGTAGTAGTAGTAGTAGTAGTAAGAGTAGTAATAGTAGTAGTAGTAGTAGTAGTAGTAGTAGTAGTAGTAGTGGTATGTCAAACTCAGGAAGTCCTAAACTATCGTCATAACGAGTGCCAAAGTTTCTTCAATCATTCAGATTACAGTAAATGTCACACATTCTTGATGTCGACCAACGCCCCCTTGTGGCGAGTTTTTCCTAGTCTCGGTGTTCTGGCATTAAAATCAGTGGCTGTATTTACTACGCCATGATGGTAATACCGAACAAAGATTTTTTAAATGTTTTATCAATGATAGCATGCGGACGAATATAAAAGGACATGTGCATGTTTATGGGCGAAAAATCTGTAAAAAATAATAATGATATAGAAATATCGTTACAAATTGCCTTCGAAAAGGAAAATAACGGGAGGGGTATTTGGTAATAATAAGTAGAAGAAGAATAATAGGAAGAGGAAGAACAGGGAAAAGGGAAGAGGAAGAAGAATCTACTCATGTTAGCAGAAGCCCTAGTAAAATGGGCAACACAGTAGTGGGGCGGGCAGGCTGGGGAGGTTTCCTACCACGTACGCAACCATGACGTATAATGATCATTTCGCGGTGAGGCGGGCACTTGTTTTGTTCACGCCGCAACTGTACAGACGTATACCAAAATGGCTGAGAAGGACACCAAGAATGCTCCTAAGAAGAAACCAGCGACCCATCCGCCTGCTGCTGAGATGGTTATGACAGCAATCACCGAACTGAAGGAGCGGAATGGATCTTCGCTGCAGGCAATCAAGAAGTACATCGAGCAGAACTTCGATGTCCAGATGGACCGACAGCTCATATTCATCAAGAGGGCTCTGAAGGCTGGTGTGGTGAAGGGCAAACTTACGCAGACGAAGGGTAAAGGTGCTTCGGGGTCATTCAAGTTGAATGTGCAAGCAGCCAAGGCACAGGCAGTGGAGAAGGCCAAGAAGGAAAAGGAGAAGGTCAAGAAGGAGAAAGAGAAGGAGAAGGCCAAGGCGAAAGCTGCAGCCCAGAAGGAGAAAAAGCAGAAGGCAGCCGCCGCTAAGAAGGCAAAGGCAGCACCAAAGAAAGTGAAGAAGCCAGTGAAGAAGACTACTGAGAAGAAAGAGAAGAAAAAGACACCAAAGAAGAAAGTCCCTGCCAAGAAATCGACACCCAAGAAGGCGACCAAGAAGGCGGTAGCCAAGAAACCAAAGGCTTCGAACCCCAAGAAACCCGCGGCAAAGAAGGTGACAAAGAAATCCAAGTGATTTCTGGATAGCCACTTTCCAGTGCCAACCAAACGGCTCTTTTCAGAGCCACCACATTTCCATGAAAGAATACTTGTCTTAATGAAATAATAATAACAGTAATAATAACAACAAAAATAATAATGATAATAAACATTATTTATAGTATGAACCAATTCTGTGACCACTCGCACTGGTATAAGTCGGATTCTAATGCAAAAAAATTAAAGAATGAAGATTATATATTTATTAAATGGCTAGGTAATTGGACACTATTATCATATTATAAGAAGGAGGAACAAGGGGGCGGGATGTGAATGACATATAAGGTATAAAAATGTATATGAAACTAATTATATATGAAGTTAACATATATCGTGGAAAAAAAAATAACACGAAGAGAAAGGAAGAAAACGTAAGAAATAAATAATGCAAAGAAAATGAACTGGAGAGGGAGATCGGTATTATTGATGAAATTTAAGATGTTGCCTTATATTTGAGTACTATTGACAATATCTTCCGAGAATTATGCATTTTGTTTTTTCCTAAGGGTCATTATTCCGTGCGTTTTCAGGGCGGGGGGGGGGGAGGGACTCTTTCAGAAATCATATCGGCGTCGGCACAAGGGGGCGCTCTGACGTGAGTGCCATTCGCCGCCGGGTCGGCGCGGTGACGAGTTTCGTCACCCACGTCCGCAATCTGACCACAATAGCCGCTGTTCTCGCAAATTACCTCATTCGCTCAGCGTAACATCCAGTCTTCAGTATCGTACACAACTAGCTCTCATAAATCAAGATGTCAGGTCGCGGAAAAGGAGGAAAGGGTCTTGGAAAGGGTGGTGCCAAGCGTCATCGCAAGGTTCTACGAGACAACATCCAAGGTATCACGAAGCCTGCTATCCGCCGTCTAGCAAGAAGAGGTGGAGTCAAAAGAATCTCTGGTCTCATCTACGAAGAGACACGCGGTGTACTGAAAGTCTTCTTGGAGAATGTCATCCGTGATGCCGTCACCTACTGTGAGCACGCCAAGCGGAAGACTGTCACAGCCATGGACGTGGTCTATGCACTGAAAAGGCAGGGCCGCACCCTGTACGGTTTTGGCGGCTAGTCTAACCCTACGGTTATGGCTAGAAATAACGGCTCTTTTCAGAGCCACCACATGATCAAGAAAGAATGTTGTTGATTTAAAGTAGATGAATGATGATAATCAGTACTATAATAATATAAATCAATTTAGGAATTACTATAAATCTAATCTTTTCATACTTACATTATCATCATATAGTATCAAATTACCATTGCCTTATATACAGAGTGAGAATGACATGTGAGTAGCCAAAGAGGTGCTATTACATAGCAACAAGGTGCCAAAAAATGCCGGTTTTATTTTTCGTGACCAATAAAGAAGAAAAAATATTAATCATGTATCGCTGTGCTCTAACATTGGTAGACTACGTTTTGATCATAAGCTAGGAATAACACGGCAGCAATACCAATATGTATGTATCACGTGCGTCCAAAGGAAATAAACGACAATGATATAGATATAAATCATTACTTCTTATGCAAAGTCTTAATTTCTTTCAATCGATCGAACGGCTGTAGATATACTTGGGATGGGGTGAGGTAGGAAGAGAAATGGGGGGGGGGGAGAGAATGAGTAGCATAAAAAAAGAAAGAATTGAAGAAAAAAAAGAGATAAAAGACGGCCTCCGCCCCTAATTATCCAGGTCGCTCTTTAGTCAGATTTTGCTACCTGAAAAAACCCGGCTAAACTCCTTATTTTAATTTCAGTACAAACAGATAATAAAGTGTGTTTCCCCCAATATCATTAAAAGCATGACATTTTCACGAAGGGTTTAGACTGTAATAGAGAAATGAATTGATATTTATCGAGGTGCATTTAAAAATACATAAATTTCTATTTTGACTGGTTCACATGAAGGCATTTTCCTATGTCCTGATGAAAAAAAAATTAATGAGTAAAACTGAAGAAAATATCACAATATTCAATTTTCATTACCCTCACTTAAAAACGAGGTTTTATTTTTTGAAAATTCACCAGGAAAGGGGGATTATTTTCATTCGACCTGATAATAATATTATTGTACAAGCTGTAACGACATATCGCCATTTTTCGTCAGTACTACATCACATCAGGTCGTCACTTTCCTACGTGGATATTAATTTAAAAGCATACTTCGCTCAGCATGTATCTATTATGATATCGTGCTTAACAACAAACTGGGATGTTGTCCTGAATAATATCTCGTTGAAAATACTATTATTAATTTTCAAAAGAGTTTTCACTGATCCCAAAAATAATAAGTTTGCCGGTCATACAAAAATAATAAGATAAAATCACCACACTCATTGCATAATAACACTTTGTCGCCATCTCTCGACCAGGGGCAGTACAGGCGCCCATTGGCCAATGAAAGACCGGGCTCATTTGCATACGGACCGCGCCGCACCGGACCCGGACGCGGTGTATAAATAGGGCGATTGGGACGGGCCAATCGCATTAGCAATCGAATATCTAATCGGTGCACACGCTTCGTTACATTCTTCACATACCAGCTTACATTCATCATGGCTCCAACAGGTCAAGTTGCCAAGAAAGGTTCCAAGAAAGCAGTCAAGGCCCCCCGGCCCAGCGGTGGCAAGAAGAGGCACAGGAAAAGGAAGGAGAGCTACGGAATCTACATCTACAAAGTCCTTAAGCAGGTTCACCCTGATACCGGAATTTCTAGCCGGGCCATGACGATCATGAACAGCTTCGTCAACGACATCTTCGAGCGGATTGCCGGCGAATCTTCTCGGCTGGCCCAATACAACAAGAAATCTACCATCAGCAGTCGTGAGATACAGACCGCCGTGCGCCTTCTTCTTCCAGGGGAGCTTGCTAAGCACGCCGTGAGTGAGGGCACCAAAGCGGTGACGAAGTATACCACATCTAAATAGAGGGAGTTCTACTCTTCATGTACAAACAACGGCCCTTTTCAGGGCCACACAAATATTCAAGAAAGAATGCATTATGTAGTATGAAGGAATAAATAAGCATATGAATGAACGGTCGAATAAATTAAACGAATGAAATTGTAAGTAATAATAATAGAGTAAAATGTAAGAAAATATGACAGATGAAAATGAATCTGTTGTGAAAATCAAGTTCGTGTGTACTGGGAAAGGTGCCGATGATAAGGAATGATCATGAATGATTATGCGTTTGAGAATGCATGCATGCATGCTATAGCATGCTATAAATGAATACTGAAAAATGAATACTGAATGGGGGGGGGGTATAAAGACGGAGATACGGGATGCAAAGCAAATCCAAATTAGCATTTAATTTGCGTATGTTATTGACAAGACCGGGGTCTTGATTTTTCATTGACTCATGATGTCCCCGTTCCCTAGTTTCTTACATGTTGTTACCTTCTCAAAAAAAAAACCATCCAGAATCGGTCGCCCCGTGAATTTAGTTTACTATTACCGTAGTGAAATTCGTCACCCCTTTGGTGCCTTTACTCACGCAGTGCCGTTGTGCACAGCGCCACCACCATACCACGCTTCGCGCGTTATGACAATAGAGCAACACAACTGACCAATCACGAGAGCTCTGCGGACGGTGCCGTTGGGTTTGGGATCTCTCGGAGCTCTTATAAATAGCGGTCATATTTTCAGCGGCAGTCACTCATCTCGTCTTCTACGTTCGATTCGCAGACTTACCATCAGACAAGTAACCAACCATGGCACGCACCAAGCAGACGGCTCGCAAATCTACCGGAGGGAAGGCTCCCAGAAAGCAGTTGGCAACCAAGGCGGCCAGGAAGAGTGCCCCAGCCACCGGGGGAGTTAAAAAGCCACATAGGTACAGGCCTGGAACTGTCGCCCTGAGAGAGATTCGCCGCTACCAGAAGAGCACCGAGCTTCTGATCCGAAAACTCCCATTCCAGCGTCTAGTGAGGGAGATTGCCCAGGACTTCAAAACAGAGCTCCGCTTCCAGAGTTCCGCCGTGATGGCCCTTCAAGAAGCTAGCGAAGCCTATCTGGTCGGGCTATTTGAAGACACCAACCTGTGCGCCATCCATGCTAAGAGGGTTACCATCATGCCGAAAGATATCCAGCTGGCCCGTCGAATCCGTGGAGAACGCGCCTAGAGCGCCAATGCACTACAGCCTGTAGGGCATATAACCAAACGGCTCTTTTCAGAGCCACCATAACATCACGAAAGAATCACTGATATTATATGCAGTATATATGAATAATTGGTAAAAATAATGAATCCCTGGGGTAATTGAAATATTAAATAGATATAATGTACATCATACATATAACTTTGATCAAAATAGTGGTTGTGAGGGGGGGGGGGGTAATTACCTGTAGTCGCATGAAGAGTGAGTGCGTATGTCACATGCCACTGTCACTGCTTGTCCTTATCTTGTACCATGACATCCTCCTCCCTCTTTCCTATTGAAATACAAAAAAATATATAGGAAATAAATAAATTACTGATAAAATCACCATAACAGTATATACACGCAGTCTTTATCATTTTTATTATTTTTAATATATAAAACAAACGTGGAATCACAAGCCTTCGCTTTCGGTTGTTTGATGATTTTGAAAGTAGGATTTATATAAGTTAGTTGGTATACTTGTTCTAATAAATATATTCCAGGGGTACATACTTTTTTCAAGTAGATCTCTTTGTAATTTTATTTGAATAAGAATTCACTTGCTATTCTGTTAATGAAATATAAAGTCAAAATAGATTCATGTATTCGTTATTGTATCGTATTTTGTTCAGGTAGGTATATCATGCAGCCATATTGCCACACAGTACACCACGAGCTTCCAAAACTGAGTTGTGTGTTCGATTATTTGAGGGATCATAATAAATTTTGGTGTGCACGTCATTATAATTTTTTCAAGAAAATGAAATAAATGGTGCACAGGAAAAGGTAGGGTTAGGGATAGTAAACAGATGAGAAGGATTCGCCGCAAGATGGCAGCAGTCACAAATATTGATTTTTGTTTCAGAGGCCGGACTGGCGACGGCGGTCAGCGAACCGTTGATTGGACAATAGTCGCAATACCCCGGCGGTAAATGCGAACGCCACATCGCGTATAAAAAGGCAGAAAAAAGCGCTGAGGAGTCATTACACGAATGCACACTGCTCCTGTCTGATCTTCAACTCGCTATCGGTTCATCTCATCAGTAAAACATCATGTCTGGAAGAGGAAAGAGTGGAAAGGCCCGAACCAAGGCAAAGACTCGCTCATCCCGTGCTGGTCTTCAGTTCCCAGTGGGACGTGTTCACCGATTTCTTCGAAAGGGCAGCTATGCACAGAGGGTAGGCGCTGGAGCACCCGTCTACATGGCTGCAGTACTGGAGTACCTGACTGCCGAAATCTTGGAACTCGCCGGTAATGCTGCTCGTGACAACAAGAAGTCTAGGATCATCCCTCGTCACCTTCAGCTCGCCGTACGCAACGACGAGGAACTGAACAAACTCTTGGGTGGTGTGACAATCGCACAAGGTGGCGTACTGCCAAACATCCAAGCCGTGTTGCTTCCAAAGAAAACCGCTAAATCAAGCTAGTTTGCCTCGGCGAACCCCCATTTCAACGGCCCTTATCAGGGCCACCAAATATTCACGAAAGAATTGTTTTTTTTTTCATTGGTATCCATCCCTCTTTCTCTCTCACTAACTCTATACAGATAAGGTACATGATGTGACTGATAAGAAAGATGAATTATGTCCAGTCATTTTAAGGATTTCAAATGAATACTGACAAATAATTTAGAAGATAAATGATGTCAAATAACTAAATTGAGTTCAGGGAGGCTCAACATGTTAATTTGAATAGAATTCCTAACAATTTAGTAACATGAAATTTCAAATAACGGGGGTGCGCTGGAAGGAATAATATGCATAGACGTAGAAGAAGAAGTAGTAGTAGTAGTAGTAGTAGTAGTAAGAGTAGTAGTAGTAGTAGTAAGAGTAGTAGTAGTAATAGTAGTAAGAGTAGTAGTAGTAGTAGTAGTAGTAAGAGTAGTAATAGTAGTAGTAGTAGTAGTAGTAGTAGTAGTAGTAGTAGTGGTATGTCAAACTCAGGAAGTCCTAAACTATCGTCATAACGAGTGCCAAAGTTTCTTCAATCATTCAGATTACAGTAAATGTCACACATTCTTGATGTCGACCAACGCCCCCTTGTGGCGAGTTTTTCCTAGTCTCGGTGTTCTGGCATTAAAATCAGTGGCTGTATTTACTACGCCATGATGGTAATACCGAACAAAGATTTTTTAAATGTTTTATCAATGATAGCATGCGGACGAATATAAAAGGACATGTGCATGTTTATGGGCGAAAAATCTGTAAAAAATAATAATGATATAGAAATATCGTTACAAATTGCCTTCGAAAAGGAAAATAACGGGAGGGGTATTTGGTAATAATAAGTAGAAGAAGAATAATAGGAAGAGGAAGAACAGGGAAAAGGGAAGAGGAAGAAGAATCTACTCATGTTAGCAGAAGCCCTAGTAAAATGGGCAACACAGTAGTGGGGCGGGCAGGCTGGGGAGGTTTCCTACCACGTACGCAACCATGACGTATAATGATCATTTCGCGGTGAGGCGGGCACTTGTTTTGTTCACGCCGCAACTGTACAGACGTATACCAAAATGGCTGAGAAGGACACCAAGAATGCTCCTAAGAAGAAACCAGCGACCCATCCGCCTGCTGCTGAGATGGTTATGACAGCAATCACCGAACTGAAGGAGCGGAATGGATCTTCGCTGCAGGCAATCAAGAAGTACATCGAGCAGAACTTCGATGTCCAGATGGACCGACAGCTCATATTCATCAAGAGGGCTCTGAAGGCTGGTGTGGTGAAGGGCAAACTTACGCAGACGAAGGGTAAAGGTGCTTCGGGGTCATTCAAGTTGAATGTGCAAGCAGCCAAGGCACAGGCAGTGGAGAAGGCCAAGAAGGAAAAGGAGAAGGTCAAGAAGGAGAAAGAGAAGGAGAAGGCCAAGGCGAAAGCTGCAGCCCAGAAGGAGAAAAAGCAGAAGGCAGCCGCCGCTAAGAAGGCAAAGGCAGCACCAAAGAAAGTGAAGAAGCCAGTGAAGAAGACTACTGAGAAGAAAGAGAAGAAAAAGACACCAAAGAAGAAAGTCCCTGCCAAGAAATCGACACCCAAGAAGGCGACCAAGAAGGCGGTAGCCAAGAAACCAAAGGCTTCGAACCCCAAGAAACCCGCGGCAAAGAAGGTGACAAAGAAATCCAAGTGATTTCTGGATAGCCACTTTCCAGTGCCAACCAAACGGCTCTTTTCAGAGCCACCACATTTCCATGAAAGAATACTTGTCTTAATGAAATAATAATAACAGTAATAATAACAACAAAAATAATAATGATAATAAACATTATTTATAGTATGAACCAATTCTGTGACCACTCGCACTGGTATAAGTCGGATTCTAATGCAAAAAAATTAAAGAATGAAGATTATATATTTATTAAATGGCTAGGTAATTGGACACTATTATCATATTATAAGAAGGAGGAACAAGGGGGCGGGATGTGAATGACATATAAGGTATAAAAATGTATATGAAACTAATTATATATGAAGTTAACATATATCGTGGAAAAAAAAATAACACGAAGAGAAAGGAAGAAAACGTAAGAAATAAATAATGCAAAGAAAATGAACTGGAGAGGGAGATCGGTATTATTGATGAAATTTAAGATGTTGCCTTATATTTGAGTACTATTGACAATATCTTCCGAGAATTATGCATTTTGTTTTTTCCTAAGGGTCATTATTCCGTGCGTTTTCAGGGCGGGGGGGGGGGAGGGACTCTTTCAGAAATCATATCGGCGTCGGCACAAGGGGGCGCTCTGACGTGAGTGCCATTCGCCGCCGGGTCGGCGCGGTGACGAGTTTCGTCACCCACGTCCGCAATCTGACCACAATAGCCGCTGTTCTCGCAAATTACCTCATTCGCTCAGCGTAACATCCAGTCTTCAGTATCGTACACAACTAGCTCTCATAAATCAAGATGTCAGGTCGCGGAAAAGGAGGAAAGGGTCTTGGAAAGGGTGGTGCCAAGCGTCATCGCAAGGTTCTACGAGACAACATCCAAGGTATCACGAAGCCTGCTATCCGCCGTCTAGCAAGAAGAGGTGGAGTCAAAAGAATCTCTGGTCTCATCTACGAAGAGACACGCGGTGTACTGAAAGTCTTCTTGGAGAATGTCATCCGTGATGCCGTCACCTACTGTGAGCACGCCAAGCGGAAGACTGTCACAGCCATGGACGTGGTCTATGCACTGAAAAGGCAGGGCCGCACCCTGTACGGTTTTGGCGGCTAGTCTAACCCTACGGTTATGGCTAGAAATAACGGCTCTTTTCAGAGCCACCACATGATCAAGAAAGAATGTTGTTGATTTAAAGTAGATGAATGATGATAATCAGTACTATAATAATATAAATCAATTTAGGAATTACTATAAATCTAATCTTTTCATACTTACATTATCATCATATAGTATCAAATTACCATTGCCTTATATACAGAGTGAGAATGACATGTGAGTAGCCAAAGAGGTGCTATTACATAGCAACAAGGTGCCAAAAAATGCCGGTTTTATTTTTCGTGACCAATAAAGAAGAAAAAATATTAATCATGTATCGCTGTGCTCTAACATTGGTAGACTACGTTTTGATCATAAGCTAGGAATAACACGGCAGCAATACCAATATGTATGTATCACGTGCGTCCAAAGGAAATAAACGACAATGATATAGATATAAATCATTACTTCTTATGCAAAGTCTTAATTTCTTTCAATCGATCGAACGGCTGTAGATATACTTGGGATGGGGTGAGGTAGGAAGAGAAATGGGGGGGGGGGAGAGAATGAGTAGCATAAAAAAAGAAAGAATTGAAGAAAAAAAAGAGATAAAAGACGGCCTCCGCCCCTAATTATCCAGGTCGCTCTTTAGTCAGATTTTGCTACCTGAAAAAACCCGGCTAAACTCCTTATTTTAATTTCAGTACAAACAGATAATAAAGTGTGTTTCCCCCAATATCATTAAAAGCATGACATTTTCACGAAGGGTTTAGACTGTAATAGAGAAATGAATTGATATTTATCGAGGTGCATTTAAAAATACATAAATTTCTATTTTGACTGGTTCACATGAAGGCATTTTCCTATGTCCTGATGAAAAAAAAATTAATGAGTAAAACTGAAGAAAATATCACAATATTCAATTTTCATTACCCTCACTTAAAAACGAGGTTTTATTTTTTGAAAATTCACCAGGAAAGGGGGATTATTTTCATTCGACCTGATAATAATATTATTGTACAAGCTGTAACGACATATCGCCATTTTTCGTCAGTACTACATCACATCAGGTCGTCACTTTCCTACGTGGATATTAATTTAAAAGCATACTTCGCTCAGCATGTATCTATTATGATATCGTGCTTAACAACAAACTGGGATGTTGTCCTGAATAATATCTCGTTGAAAATACTATTATTAATTTTCAAAAGAGTTTTCACTGATCCCAAAAATAATAAGTTTGCCGGTCATACAAAAATAATAAGATAAAATCACCACACTCATTGCATAATAACACTTTGTCGCCATCTCTCGACCAGGGGCAGTACAGGCGCCCATTGGCCAATGAAAGACCGGGCTCATTTGCATACGGACCGCGCCGCACCGGACCCGGACGCGGTGTATAAATAGGGCGATTGGGACGGGCCAATCGCATTAGCAATCGAATATCTAATCGGTGCACACGCTTCGTTACATTCTTCACATACCAGCTTACATTCATCATGGCTCCAACAGGTCAAGTTGCCAAGAAAGGTTCCAAGAAAGCAGTCAAGGCCCCCCGGCCCAGCGGTGGCAAGAAGAGGCACAGGAAAAGGAAGGAGAGCTACGGAATCTACATCTACAAAGTCCTTAAGCAGGTTCACCCTGATACCGGAATTTCTAGCCGGGCCATGACGATCATGAACAGCTTCGTCAACGACATCTTCGAGCGGATTGCCGGCGAATCTTCTCGGCTGGCCCAATACAACAAGAAATCTACCATCAGCAGTCGTGAGATACAGACCGCCGTGCGCCTTCTTCTTCCAGGGGAGCTTGCTAAGCACGCCGTGAGTGAGGGCACCAAAGCGGTGACGAAGTATACCACACATCTAAATAGAGGGAGTTCTACTCTTCATGTACAAACAACGGCCCTTTTCAGGGCCACACAAATATTCAAGAAAGAATGCATTATGTAGTATGAAGGAATAAATAAGCATATGAATGAACGGTCGAATAAATTAAACGAATGAAATTGTAAGTAATAATAATAGAGTAAAATGTAAGAAAATATGACAGATGAAAATGAATCTGTTGTGAAAATCAAGTTCGTGTGTACTGGGAAAGGTGCCGATGATAAGGAATGATCATGAATGATTATGCGTTTGAGAATGCATGCATGCATGCTATAGCATGCTATAAATGAATACTGAAAAATGAATACTGAATGGGGGGGGGGTATAAAGACGGAGATACGGGATGCAAAGCAAATCCAAATTAGCATTTAATTTGCGTATGTTATTGACAAGACCGGGGTCTTGATTTTTCATTGACTCATGATGTCCCCGTTCCCTAGTTTCTTACATGTTGTTACCTTCTCAAAAAAAAAACCATCCAGAATCGGTCGCCCCGTGAATTTAGTTTACTATTACCGTAGTGAAATTCGTCACCCCTTTGGTGCCTTTACTCACGCAGTGCCGTTGTGCACAGCGCCACCACCATACCACGCTTCGCGCGTTATGACAATAGAGCAACACAACTGACCAATCACGAGAGCTCTGCGGACGGTGCCGTTGGGTTTGGGATCTCTCGGAGCTCTTATAAATAGCGGTCATATTTTCAGCGGCAGTCACTCATCTCGTCTTCTACGTTCGATTCGCAGACTTACCATCAGACAAGTAACCAACCATGGCACGCACCAAGCAGACGGCTCGCAAATCTACCGGAGGGAAGGCTCCCAGAAAGCAGTTGGCAACCAAGGCGGCCAGGAAGAGTGCCCCAGCCACCGGGGGAGTTAAAAAGCCACATAGGTACAGGCCTGGAACTGTCGCCCTGAGAGAGATTCGCCGCTACCAGAAGAGCACCGAGCTTCTGATCCGAAAACTCCCATTCCAGCGTCTAGTGAGGGAGATTGCCCAGGACTTCAAAACAGAGCTCCGCTTCCAGAGTTCCGCCGTGATGGCCCTTCAAGAAGCTAGCGAAGCCTATCTGGTCGGGCTATTTGAAGACACCAACCTGTGCGCCATCCATGCTAAGAGGGTTACCATCATGCCGAAAGATATCCAGCTGGCCCGTCGAATCCGTGGAGAACGCGCCTAGAGCGCCAATGCACTACAGCCTGTAGGGCATATAACCAAACGGCTCTTTTCAGAGCCACCATAACATCACGAAAGAATCACTGATATTATATGCAGTATATATGAATAATTGGTAAAAATAATGAATCCCTGGGGTAATTGAAATATTAAATAGATATAATGTACATCATACATATAACTTTGATCAAAATAGTGGTTGTGAGGGGGGGGGGGGTAATTACCTGTAGTCGCATGAAGAGTGAGTGCGTATGTCACATGCCACTGTCACTGCTTGTCCTTATCTTGTACCATGACATCCTCCTCCCTCTTTCCTATTGAAATACAAAAAAATATATAGGAAATAAATAAATTACTGATAAAATCACCATAACAGTATATACACGCAGTCTTTATCATTTTTATTATTTTTAATATATAAAACAAACGTGGAATCACAAGCCTTCGCTTTCGGTTGTTTGATGATTTTGAAAGTAGGATTTATATAAGTTAGTTGGTATACTTGTTCTAATAAATATATTCCAGGGGTACATACTTTTTTCAAGTAGATCTCTTTGTAATTTTATTTGAATAAGAATTCACTTGCTATTCTGTTAATGAAATATAAAGTCAAAATAGATTCATGTATTCGTTATTGTATCGTATTTTGTTCAGGTAGGTATATCATGCAGCCATATTGCCACACAGTACACCACGAGCTTCCAAAACTGAGTTGTGTGTTCGATTATTTGAGGGATCATAATAAATTTTGGTGTGCACGTCATTATAATTTTTTCAAGAAAATGAAATAAATGGTGCACAGGAAAAGGTAGGGTTAGGGATAGTAAACAGATGAGAAGGATTCGCCGCAAGATGGCAGCAGTCACAAATATTGATTTTTGTTTCAGAGGCCGGACTGGCGACGGCGGTCAGCGAACCGTTGATTGGACAATAGTCGCAATACCCCGGCGGTAAATGCGAACGCCACATCGCGTATAAAAAGGCAGAAAAAAGCGCTGAGGAGTCATTACACGAATGCACACTGCTCCTGTCTGATCTTCAACTCGCTATCGGTTCATCTCATCAGTAAAACATCATGTCTGGAAGAGGAAAGAGTGGAAAGGCCCGAACCAAGGCAAAGACTCGCTCATCCCGTGCTGGTCTTCAGTTCCCAGTGGGACGTGTTCACCGATTTCTTCGAAAGGGCAGCTATGCACAGAGGGTAGGCGCTGGAGCACCCGTCTACATGGCTGCAGTACTGGAGTACCTGACTGCCGAAATCTTGGAACTCGCCGGTAATGCTGCTCGTGACAACAAGAAGTCTAGGATCATCCCTCGTCACCTTCAGCTCGCCGTACGCAACGACGAGGAACTGAACAAACTCTTGGGTGGTGTGACAATCGCACAAGGTGGCGTACTGCCAAACATCCAAGCCGTGTTGCTTCCAAAGAAAACCGCTAAATCAAGCTAGTTTGCCTCGGCGAACCCCCATTTCAACGGCCCTTATCAGGGCCACCAAATATTCACGAAAGAATTGTTTTTTTTTTCATTGGTATCCATCCCTCTTTCTCTCTCACTAACTCTATACAGATAAGGTACATGATGTGACTGATAAGAAAGATGAATTATGTCCAGTCATTTTAAGGATTTCAAATGAATACTGACAAATAATTTAGAAGATAAATGATGTCAAATAACTAAATTGAGTTCAGGGAGGCTCAACATGTTAATTTGAATAGAATTCCTAACAATTTAGTAACATGAAATTTCAAATAACGGGGGTGCGCTGGAAGGAATAATATGCATAGACGTAGAAGAAGAAGAAGTAGTAGTAGTAGTAGTAGTAGTAGTAAGAGTAGTAGTAGTAGTAGTAAGAGTAGTAGTAGTAATAGTAGTAAGAGTAGTAGTAGTAGTAGTAGTAAGAGTAGTAATAGTAGTAGTAGTAGTAGTAGTAGTAGTAGTAGTAGTAGTGGTATGTCAAACTCAGGAAGTCCTAAACTATCGTCATAACGAGTGCCAAAGTTTCTTCAATCATTCAGATTACAGTAAATGTCACACATTCTTGATGTCGACCAACGCCCCCTTGTGGCGAGTTTTTCCTAGTCTCGGTGTTCTGGCATTAAAATCAGTGGCTGTATTTACTACGCCATGATGGTAATACCGAACAAAGATTTTTTAAATGTTTTATCAATGATAGCATGCGGACGAATATAAAAGGACATGTGCATGTTTATGGGCGAAAAATCTGTAAAAAATAATAATGATATAGAAATATCGTTACAAATTGCCTTCGAAAAGGAAAATAACGGGAGGGGTATTTGGTAATAATAAGTAGAAGAAGAATAATAGGAAGAGGAAGAACAGGGAAAAGGGAAGAGGAAGAAGAATCTACTCATGTTAGCAGAAGCCCTAGTAAAATGGGCAACACAGTAGTGGGGCGGGCAGGCTGGGGAGGTTTCCTACCACGTACGCAACCATGACGTATAATGATCATTTCGCGGTGAGGCGGGCACTTGTTTTGTTCACGCCGCAACTGTACAGACGTATACCAAAATGGCTGAGAAGGACACCAAGAATGCTCCTAAGAAGAAACCAGCGACCCATCCGCCTGCTGCTGAGATGGTTATGACAGCAATCACCGAACTGAAGGAGCGGAATGGATCTTCGCTGCAGGCAATCAAGAAGTACATCGAGCAGAACTTCGATGTCCAGATGGACCGACAGCTCATATTCATCAAGAGGGCTCTGAAGGCTGGTGTGGTGAAGGGCAAACTTACGCAGACGAAGGGTAAAGGTGCTTCGGGGTCATTCAAGTTGAATGTGCAAGCAGCCAAGGCACAGGCAGTGGAGAAGGCCAAGAAGGAAAAGGAGAAGGTCAAGAAGGAGAAAGAGAAGGAGAAGGCCAAGGCGAAAGCTGCAGCCCAGAAGGAGAAAAAGCAGAAGGCAGCCGCCGCTAAGAAGGCAAAGGCAGCACCAAAGAAAGTGAAGAAGCCAGTGAAGAAGACTACTGAGAAGAAAGAGAAGAAAAAGACACCAAAGAAGAAAGTCCCTGCCAAGAAATCGACACCCAAGAAGGCGACCAAGAAGGCGGTAGCCAAGAAACCAAAGGCTTCGAACCCCAAGAAACCCGCGGCAAAGAAGGTGACAAAGAAATCCAAGTGATTTCTGGATAGCCACTTTCCAGTGCCAACCAAACGGCTCTTTTCAGAGCCACCACATTTCCATGAAAGAATACTTGTCTTAATGAAATAATAATAACAGTAATAATAACAACAAAAATAATAATGATAATAAACATTATTTATAGTATGAACCAATTCTGTGACCACTCGCACTGGTATAAGTCGGATTCTAATGCAAAAAAATTAAAGAATGAAGATTATATATTTATTAAATGGCTAGGTAATTGGACACTATTATCATATTATAAGAAGGAGGAACAAGGGGGCGGGATGTGAATGACATATAAGGTATAAAAATGTATATGAAACTAATTATATATGAAGTTAACATATATCGTGGAAAAAAAAATAACACGAAGAGAAAGGAAGAAAACGTAAGAAATAAATAATGCAAAGAAAATGAACTGGAGAGGGAGATCGGTATTATTGATGAAATTTAAGATGTTGCCTTATATTTGAGTACTATTGACAATATCTTCCGAGAATTATGCATTTTGTTTTTTCCTAAGGGTCATTATTCCGTGCGTTTTCAGGGCGGGGGGGGGGGAGGGACTCTTTCAGAAATCATATCGGCGTCGGCACAAGGGGGCGCTCTGACGTGAGTGCCATTCGCCGCCGGGTCGGCGCGGTGACGAGTTTCGTCACCCACGTCCGCAATCTGACCACAATAGCCGCTGTTCTCGCAAATTACCTCATTCGCTCAGCGTAACATCCAGTCTTCAGTATCGTACACAACTAGCTCTCATAAATCAAGATGTCAGGTCGCGGAAAAGGAGGAAAGGGTCTTGGAAAGGGTGGTGCCAAGCGTCATCGCAAGGTTCTACGAGACAACATCCAAGGTATCACGAAGCCTGCTATCCGCCGTCTAGCAAGAAGAGGTGGAGTCAAAAGAATCTCTGGTCTCATCTACGAAGAGACACGCGGTGTACTGAAAGTCTTCTTGGAGAATGTCATCCGTGATGCCGTCACCTACTGTGAGCACGCCAAGCGGAAGACTGTCACAGCCATGGACGTGGTCTATGCACTGAAAAGGCAGGGCCGCACCCTGTACGGTTTTGGCGGCTAGTCTAACCCTACGGTTATGGCTAGAAATAACGGCTCTTTTCAGAGCCACCACATGATCAAGAAAGAATGTTGTTGATTTAAAGTAGATGAATGATGATAATCAGTACTATAATAATATAAATCAATTTAGGAATTACTATAAATCTAATCTTTTCATACTTACATTATCATCATATAGTATCAAATTACCATTGCCTTATATACAGAGTGAGAATGACATGTGAGTAGCCAAAGAGGTGCTATTACATAGCAACAAGGTGCCAAAAAATGCCGGTTTTATTTTTCGTGACCAATAAAGAAGAAAAAATATTAATCATGTATCGCTGTGCTCTAACATTGGTAGACTACGTTTTGATCATAAGCTAGGAATAACACGGCAGCAATACCAATATGTATGTATCACGTGCGTCCAAAGGAAATAAACGACAATGATATAGATATAAATCATTACTTCTTATGCAAAGTCTTAATTTCTTTCAATCGATCGAACGGCTGTAGATATACTTGGGATGGGGTGAGGTAGGAAGAGAAATGGGGGGGGGGGAGAGAATGAGTAGCATAAAAAAAGAAAGAATTGAAGAAAAAAAAGAGATAAAAGACGGCCTCCGCCCCTAATTATCCAGGTCGCTCTTTAGTCAGATTTTGCTACCTGAAAAAACCCGGCTAAACTCCTTATTTTAATTTCAGTACAAACAGATAATAAAGTGTGTTTCCCCCAATATCATTAAAAGCATGACATTTTCACGAAGGGTTTAGACTGTAATAGAGAAATGAATTGATATTTATCGAGGTGCATTTAAAAATACATAAATTTCTATTTTGACTGGTTCACATGAAGGCATTTTCCTATGTCCTGATGAAAAAAAAATTAATGAGTAAAACTGAAGAAAATATCACAATATTCAATTTTCATTACCCTCACTTAAAAACGAGGTTTTATTTTTTGAAAATTCACCAGGAAAGGGGGATTATTTTCATTCGACCTGATAATAATATTATTGTACAAGCTGTAACGACATATCGCCATTTTTCGTCAGTACTACATCACATCAGGTCGTCACTTTCCTACGTGGATATTAATTTAAAAGCATACTTCGCTCAGCATGTATCTATTATGATATCGTGCTTAACAACAAACTGGGATGTTGTCCTGAATAATATCTCGTTGAAAATACTATTATTAATTTTCAAAAGAGTTTTCACTGATCCCAAAAATAATAAGTTTGCCGGTCATACAAAAATAATAAGATAAAATCACCACACTCATTGCATAATAACACTTTGTCGCCATCTCTCGACCAGGGGCAGTACAGGCGCCCATTGGCCAATGAAAGACCGGGCTCATTTGCATACGGACCGCGCCGCACCGGACCCGGACGCGGTGTATAAATAGGGCGATTGGGACGGGCCAATCGCATTAGCAATCGAATATCTAATCGGTGCACACGCTTCGTTACATTCTTCACATACCAGCTTACATTCATCATGGCTCCAACAGGTCAAGTTGCCAAGAAAGGTTCCAAGAAAGCAGTCAAGGCCCCCCGGCCCAGCGGTGGCAAGAAGAGGCACAGGAAAAGGAAGGAGAGCTACGGAATCTACATCTACAAAGTCCTTAAGCAGGTTCACCCTGATACCGGAATTTCTAGCCGGGCCATGACGATCATGAACAGCTTCGTCAACGACATCTTCGAGCGGATTGCCGGCGAATCTTCTCGGCTGGCCCAATACAACAAGAAATCTACCATCAGCAGTCGTGAGATACAGACCGCCGTGCGCCTTCTTCTTCCAGGGGAGCTTGCTAAGCACGCCGTGAGTGAGGGCACCAAAGCGGTGACGAAGTATACCACATCTAAATAGAGGGAGTTCTACTCTTCATGTACAAACAACGGCCCTTTTCAGGGCCACACAAATATTCAAGAAAGAATGCATTATGTAGTATGAAGGAATAAATAAGCATATGAATGAACGGTCGAATAAATTAAACGAATGAAATTGTAAGTAATAATAATAGAGTAAAATGTAAGAAAATATGACAGATGAAAATGAATCTGTTGTGAAAATCAAGTTCGTGTGTACTGGGAAAGGTGCCGATGATAAGGAATGATCATGAATGATTATGCGTTTGAGAATGCATGCATGCATGCTATAGCATGCTATAAATGAATACTGAAAAATGAATACTGAATGGGGGGGGGGTATAAAGACGGAGATACGGGATGCAAAGCAAATCCAAATTAGCATTTAATTTGCGTATGTTATTGACAAGACCGGGGTCTTGATTTTTCATTGACTCATGATGTCCCCGTTCCCTAGTTTCTTACATGTTGTTACCTTCTCAAAAAAAAAACCATCCAGAATCGGTCGCCCCGTGAATTTAGTTTACTATTACCGTAGTGAAATTCGTCACCCCTTTGGTGCCTTTACTCACGCAGTGCCGTTGTGCACAGCGCCACCACCATACCACGCTTCGCGCGTTATGACAATAGAGCAACACAACTGACCAATCACGAGAGCTCTGCGGACGGTGCCGTTGGGTTTGGGATCTCTCGGAGCTCTTATAAATAGCGGTCATATTTTCAGCGGCAGTCACTCATCTCGTCTTCTACGTTCGATTCGCAGACTTACCATCAGACAAGTAACCAACCATGGCACGCACCAAGCAGACGGCTCGCAAATCTACCGGAGGGAAGGCTCCCAGAAAGCAGTTGGCAACCAAGGCGGCCAGGAAGAGTGCCCCAGCCACCGGGGGAGTTAAAAAGCCACATAGGTACAGGCCTGGAACTGTCGCCCTGAGAGAGATTCGCCGCTACCAGAAGAGCACCGAGCTTCTGATCCGAAAACTCCCATTCCAGCGTCTAGTGAGGGAGATTGCCCAGGACTTCAAAACAGAGCTCCGCTTCCAGAGTTCCGCCGTGATGGCCCTTCAAGAAGCTAGCGAAGCCTATCTGGTCGGGCTATTTGAAGACACCAACCTGTGCGCCATCCATGCTAAGAGGGTTACCATCATGCCGAAAGATATCCAGCTGGCCCGTCGAATCCGTGGAGAACGCGCCTAGAGCGCCAATGCACTACAGCCTGTAGGGCATATAACCAAACGGCTCTTTTCAGAGCCACCATAACATCACGAAAGAATCACTGATATTATATGCAGTATATATGAATAATTGGTAAAAATAATGAATCCCTGGGGTAATTGAAATATTAAATAGATATAATGTACATCATACATATAACTTTGATCAAAATAGTGGTTGTGAGGGGGGGGGGGGTAATTACCTGTAGTCGCATGAAGAGTGAGTGCGTATGTCACATGCCACTGTCACTGCTTGTCCTTATCTTGTACCATGACATCCTCCTCCCTCTTTCCTATTGAAATACAAAAAAATATATAGGAAATAAATAAATTACTGATAAAATCACCATAACAGTATATACACGCAGTCTTTATCATTTTTATTATTTTTAATATATAAAACAAACGTGGAATCACAAGCCTTCGCTTTCGGTTGTTTGATGATTTTGAAAGTAGGATTTATATAAGTTAGTTGGTATACTTGTTCTAATAAATATATTCCAGGGGTACATACTTTTTTCAAGTAGATCTCTTTGTAATTTTATTTGAATAAGAATTCACTTGCTATTCTGTTAATGAAATATAAAGTCAAAATAGATTCATGTATTCGTTATTGTATCGTATTTTGTTCAGGTAGGTATATCATGCAGCCATATTGCCACACAGTACACCACGAGCTTCCAAAACTGAGTTGTGTGTTCGATTATTTGAGGGATCATAATAAATTTTGGTGTGCACGTCATTATAATTTTTTCAAGAAAATGAAATAAATGGTGCACAGGAAAAGGTAGGGTTAGGGATAGTAAACAGATGAGAAGGATTCGCCGCAAGATGGCAGCAGTCACAAATATTGATTTTTGTTTCAGAGGCCGGACTGGCGACGGCGGTCAGCGAACCGTTGATTGGACAATAGTCGCAATACCCCGGCGGTAAATGCGAACGCCACATCGCGTATAAAAAGGCAGAAAAAAGCGCTGAGGAGTCATTACACGAATGCACACTGCTCCTGTCTGATCTTCAACTCGCTATCGGTTCATCTCATCAGTAAAACATCATGTCTGGAAGAGGAAAGAGTGGAAAGGCCCGAACCAAGGCAAAGACTCGCTCATCCCGTGCTGGTCTTCAGTTCCCAGTGGGACGTGTTCACCGATTTCTTCGAAAGGGCAGCTATGCACAGAGGGTAGGCGCTGGAGCACCCGTCTACATGGCTGCAGTACTGGAGTACCTGACTGCCGAAATCTTGGAACTCGCCGGTAATGCTGCTCGTGACAACAAGAAGTCTAGGATCATCCCTCGTCACCTTCAGCTCGCCGTACGCAACGACGAGGAACTGAACAAACTCTTGGGTGGTGTGACAATCGCACAAGGTGGCGTACTGCCAAACATCCAAGCCGTGTTGCTTCCAAAGAAAACCGCTAAATCAAGCTAGTTTGCCTCGGCGAACCCCCATTTCAACGGCCCTTATCAGGGCCACCAAATATTCACGAAAGAATTGTTTTTTTTTTCATTGGTATCCATCCCTCTTTCTCTCTCACTAACTCTATACAGATAAGGTACATGATGTGACTGATAAGAAAGATGAATTATGTCCAGTCATTTTAAGGATTTCAAATGAATACTGACAAATAATTTAGAAGATAAATGATGTCAAATAACTAAATTGAGTTCAGGGAGGCTCAACATGTTAATTTGAATAGAATTCCTAACAATTTAGTAACATGAAATTTCAAATAACGGGGGTGCGCTGGAAGGAATAATATGCATAGACGTAGAAGAAGAAGAAGTAGTAGTAGTAGTAGTAGTAGTAGTAAGAGTAGTAGTAGTAGTAGTAAGAGTAGTAGTAGTAATAGTAGTAAGAGTAGTAGTAGTAGTAGTAGTAGTAAGAGTAGTAATAGTAGTAGTAGTAGTAGTAGTAGTAGTAGTAGTAGTAGTGGTATGTCAAACTCAGGAAGTCCTAAACTATCGTCATAACGAGTGCCAAAGTTTCTTCAATCATTCAGATTACAGTAAATGTCACACATTCTTGATGTCGACCAACGCCCCCTTGTGGCGAGTTTTTCCTAGTCTCGGTGTTCTGGCATTAAAATCAGTGGCTGTATTTACTACGCCATGATGGTAATACCGAACAAAGATTTTTTAAATGTTTTATCAATGATAGCATGCGGACGAATATAAAAGGACATGTGCATGTTTATGGGCGAAAAATCTGTAAAAAATAATAATGATATAGAAATATCGTTACAAATTGCCTTCGAAAAGGAAAATAACGGGAGGGGTATTTGGTAATAATAAGTAGAAGAAGAATAATAGGAAGAGGAAGAACAGGGAAAAGGGAAGAGGAAGAAGAATCTACTCATGTTAGCAGAAGCCCTAGTAAAATGGGCAACACAGTAGTGGGGCGGGCAGGCTGGGGAGGTTTCCTACCACGTACGCAACCATGACGTATAATGATCATTTCGCGGTGAGGCGGGCACTTGTTTTGTTCACGCCGCAACTGTACAGACGTATACCAAAATGGCTGAGAAGGACACCAAGAATGCTCCTAAGAAGAAACCAGCGACCCATCCGCCTGCTGCTGAGATGGTTATGACAGCAATCACCGAACTGAAGGAGCGGAATGGATCTTCGCTGCAGGCAATCAAGAAGTACATCGAGCAGAACTTCGATGTCCAGATGGACCGACAGCTCATATTCATCAAGAGGGCTCTGAAGGCTGGTGTGGTGAAGGGCAAACTTACGCAGACGAAGGGTAAAGGTGCTTCGGGGTCATTCAAGTTGAATGTGCAAGCAGCCAAGGCACAGGCAGTGGAGAAGGCCAAGAAGGAAAAGGAGAAGGTCAAGAAGGAGAAAGAGAAGGAGAAGGCCAAGGCGAAAGCTGCAGCCCAGAAGGAGAAAAAGCAGAAGGCAGCCGCCGCTAAGAAGGCAAAGGCAGCACCAAAGAAAGTGAAGAAGCCAGTGAAGAAGACTACTGAGAAGAAAGAGAAGAAAAAGACACCAAAGAAGAAAGTCCCTGCCAAGAAATCGACACCCAAGAAGGCGACCAAGAAGGCGGTAGCCAAGAAACCAAAGGCTTCGAACCCCAAGAAACCCGCGGCAAAGAAGGTGACAAAGAAATCCAAGTGATTTCTGGATAGCCACTTTCCAGTGCCAACCAAACGGCTCTTTTCAGAGCCACCACATTTCCATGAAAGAATACTTGTCTTAATGAAATAATAATAACAGTAATAATAACAACAAAAATAATAATGATAATAAACATTATTTATAGTATGAACCAATTCTGTGACCACTCGCACTGGTATAAGTCGGATTCTAATGCAAAAAAATTAAAGAATGAAGATTATATATTTATTAAATGGCTAGGTAATTGGACACTATTATCATATTATAAGAAGGAGGAACAAGGGGGCGGGATGTGAATGACATATAAGGTATAAAAATGTATATGAAACTAATTATATATGAAGTTAACATATATCGTGGAAAAAAAAATAACACGAAGAGAAAGGAAGAAAACGTAAGAAATAAATAATGCAAAGAAAATGAACTGGAGAGGGAGATCGGTATTATTGATGAAATTTAAGATGTTGCCTTATATTTGAGTACTATTGACAATATCTTCCGAGAATTATGCATTTTGTTTTTTCCTAAGGGTCATTATTCCGTGCGTTTTCAGGGCGGGGGGGGGGGAGGGACTCTTTCAGAAATCATATCGGCGTCGGCACAAGGGGGCGCTCTGACGTGAGTGCCATTCGCCGCCGGGTCGGCGCGGTGACGAGTTTCGTCACCCACGTCCGCAATCTGACCACAATAGCCGCTGTTCTCGCAAATTACCTCATTCGCTCAGCGTAACATCCAGTCTTCAGTATCGTACACAACTAGCTCTCATAAATCAAGATGTCAGGTCGCGGAAAAGGAGGAAAGGGTCTTGGAAAGGGTGGTGCCAAGCGTCATCGCAAGGTTCTACGAGACAACATCCAAGGTATCACGAAGCCTGCTATCCGCCGTCTAGCAAGAAGAGGTGGAGTCAAAAGAATCTCTGGTCTCATCTACGAAGAGACACGCGGTGTACTGAAAGTCTTCTTGGAGAATGTCATCCGTGATGCCGTCACCTACTGTGAGCACGCCAAGCGGAAGACTGTCACAGCCATGGACGTGGTCTATGCACTGAAAAGGCAGGGCCGCACCCTGTACGGTTTTGGCGGCTAGTCTAACCCTACGGTTATGGCTAGAAATAACGGCTCTTTTCAGAGCCACCACATGATCAAGAAAGAATGTTGTTGATTTAAAGTAGATGAATGATGATAATCAGTACTATAATAATATAAATCAATTTAGGAATTACTATAAATCTAATCTTTTCATACTTACATTATCATCATATAGTATCAAATTACCATTGCCTTATATACAGAGTGAGAATGACATGTGAGTAGCCAAAGAGGTGCTATTACATAGCAACAAGGTGCCAAAAAATGCCGGTTTTATTTTTCGTGACCAATAAAGAAGAAAAAATATTAATCATGTATCGCTGTGCTCTAACATTGGTAGACTACGTTTTGATCATAAGCTAGGAATAACACGGCAGCAATACCAATATGTATGTATCACGTGCGTCCAAAGGAAATAAACGACAATGATATAGATATAAATCATTACTTCTTATGCAAAGTCTTAATTTCTTTCAATCGATCGAACGGCTGTAGATATACTTGGGATGGGGTGAGGTAGGAAGAGAAATGGGGGGGGGGGAGAGAATGAGTAGCATAAAAAAAGAAAGAATTGAAGAAAAAAAAGAGATAAAAGACGGCCTCCGCCCCTAATTATCCAGGTCGCTCTTTAGTCAGATTTTGCTACCTGAAAAAACCCGGCTAAACTCCTTATTTTAATTTCAGTACAAACAGATAATAAAGTGTGTTTCCCCCAATATCATTAAAAGCATGACATTTTCACGAAGGGTTTAGACTGTAATAGAGAAATGAATTGATATTTATCGAGGTGCATTTAAAAATACATAAATTTCTATTTTGACTGGTTCACATGAAGGCATTTTCCTATGTCCTGATGAAAAAAAAATTAATGAGTAAAACTGAAGAAAATATCACAATATTCAATTTTCATTACCCTCACTTAAAAACGAGGTTTTATTTTTTGAAAATTCACCAGGAAAGGGGGATTATTTTCATTCGACCTGATAATAATATTATTGTACAAGCTGTAACGACATATCGCCATTTTTCGTCAGTACTACATCACATCAGGTCGTCACTTTCCTACGTGGATATTAATTTAAAAGCATACTTCGCTCAGCATGTATCTATTATGATATCGTGCTTAACAACAAACTGGGATGTTGTCCTGAATAATATCTCGTTGAAAATACTATTATTAATTTTCAAAAGAGTTTTCACTGATCCCAAAAATAATAAGTTTGCCGGTCATACAAAAATAATAAGATAAAATCACCACACTCATTGCATAATAACACTTTGTCGCCATCTCTCGACCAGGGGCAGTACAGGCGCCCATTGGCCAATGAAAGACCGGGCTCATTTGCATACGGACCGCCCACCCTGTAGGTGTTAACATGGGTAATGGTGAAGACACTGGAGCTAAATATAAACCATTACATAATTTTTCATACGCCTGTCCGGCATGCATTGCGAGCACACCCGCAACAAGGGAGGGACTTATTTCCACATTGCTTTAACACACGAGGTGATTATTTGCAATCTTCCAGAAACGTTTAAGTTCAATGGTTTACAGAAGCATTCACCTTCATGGCCAAGTAGCGCACAGCCATAGAGTTGAATACGTACAGTCGCGAGCACGCGCGTGTGCGTCCGTCCGTTTATCTCTAATCTTCTAAAAATTGGCGGTCTGTGTGTTAATCAAGTTACTTACTCTGGGCCAAGAATAGTTTCAAATATAATTTTACTTATTTATTAACCACCATTT
>NW_026974264.1:0-59481 GCF_037042905.1 Lytechinus pictus | reverse complement strand
ACCCTGTGCTTGCAAACAAACGACTTTCATCATTGCCTTGAATGTCGGACATCAAGCGAAAAGTTTATTCCTGCTCTATTAAAAAGGGTGACGAAGGAGACGAAAAAGACAACAAAAAAGGAGACAAAAGTGATACTATAAAGGAAAACAAATACCAACGACTTAAAATGAAAAAATGAATAAAGGGGCATTTCATGAAGCAAAAAATGCCTACAACACCCGGTATTCCCAGGCGGTCTCCCATCCAAGTACTAACCGAGCCCTATGCTGCTTGACTTCGGTGATCGGACGAGAACCGGTATATTCAGCATGGTATGGTCGTAGGCTCTTGCTCCATCAAAGTCAAGCTATTTGAAGGGATACTATGACGTCATCATCTATTTAATCCCTGTCAGTAATAATATTGGTTGATTGATGTCTTCAGTCATTCCACCGATCTTTCATTGGGTTTGTTTCAGTTTCCATCGGATGCCTACCTACGATAATTTGGAGATATTGTCGTGTTTTTTTTCTTGGATGCGCACCTGTGTGTGACGCAACAATTCACATGATGGTGTAGGCCTTGAACTGCGCGCCTCGTCTCTTGGAGACCCTGTGCTTGCAAACAAACGACTTTCATCATTGCCTTGAATGTCGGACATCAAGCGAAAAGTTTATTCCTGCTCTATTAAAAAGGGTGACGAAGGAGACGAAAAAGACAACAAAAAAGGAGACAAAAGTGATACTATAAAGGAAAACAAATACCAACGACTTAAAATGAAAAAATGAATAAAGGGGCATTTCATGAAGCAAAAAATGCCTACAACACCCGGTATTCCCAGGCGGTCTCCCATCCAAGTACTAACCGAGCCCTATGCTGCTTGACTTCGGTGATCGGACGAGAACCGGTATATTCAGCATGGTATGGTCGTAGGCTCTTGCTCCATCAAAGTCAAGCTATTTGAAGGGATACTATGACGTCATCATCTATTTAATCCCTGTCAGTAATAATATTGGTTGATTGATGTCTTCAGTCATTCCACCGATCTTTCATTGGGTTTGTTTCAGTTTCCATCGGATGCCTACCTACGATAATTTGGAGATATTGTCGTGTTTTTTTTCTTGGATGCGCACCTGTGTGTGACGCAACAATTCACATGATGGTGTAGGCCTTGAACTGCGCGCCTCGTCTCTTGGAGACCCTGTGCTTGCAAACAAACGACTTTCATCATTGCCTTGAATGTCGGACATCAAGCGAAAAGTTTATTCCTGCTCTATTAAAAAGGGTGACGAAGGAGACGAAAAAGACAACAAAAAAGGAGACAAAAGTGATACTATAAAGGAAAACAAATACCAACGACTTAAAATGAAAAAATGAATAAAGGGGCATTTCATGAAGCAAAAAATGCCTACAACACCCGGTATTCCCAGGCGGTCTCCCATCCAAGTACTAACCGAGCCCTATGCTGCTTGACTTCGGTGATCGGACGAGAACCGGTATATTCAGCATGGTATGGTCGTAGGCTCTTGCTCCATCAAAGTCAAGCTATTTGAAGGGATACTATGACGTCATCATCTATTTAATCCCTGTCAGTAATAATATTGGTTGATTGATGTCTTCAGTCATTCCACCGATCTTTCATTGGGTTTGTTTCAGTTTCCATCGGATGCCTACCTACGATAATTTGGAGATATTGTCGTGTTTTTTTTCTTGGATGCGCACCTGTGTGTGACGCAACAATTCACATGATGGTGTAGGCCTTGAACTGCGCGCCTCGTCTCTTGGAGACCCTGTGCTTGCAAACAAACGACTTTCATCATTGCCTTGAATGTCGGACATCAAACGAAAAGTTTATTCCTGCTCTATTAAAAAGGGTGACGAAGGAGACGAAAAAGACAACAAAAAAGGAGACAAAAGTGATACTATAAAGGAAAACAAATACCAACGACTTAAAATGAAAAAATGAATAAAGGGGCATTTCATGAAGCAAAAAATGCCTACAACACCCGGTATTCCCAGGCGGTCTCCCATCCAAGTACTAACCGAGCCCTATGCTGCTTGACTTCGGTGATCGGACGAGAACCGGTATATTCAGCATGGTATGGTCGTAGGCTCTTGCTCCATCAAAGTCAAGCTATTTGAAGGGATACTATGACGTCATCATCTATTTAATCCCTGTCAGTAATAATATTGGTTGATTGATGTCTTCAGTCATTCCACCGATCTTTCATTGGGTTTGTTTCAGTTTCCATCGGATGCCTACCTACGATAATTTGGAGATATTGTCGTGTTTTTTTTCTTGGATGCGCACCTGTGTGTGACGCAACAATTCACATGATGGTGTAGGCCTTGAACTGCGCGCCTCGTCTCTTGGAGACCCTGTGCTTGCAAACAAACGACTTTCATCATTGCCTTGAATGTCGGACATCAAGCGAAAAGTTTATTCCTGCTCTATTAAAAAGGGTGACGAAGGAGACGAAAAAGACAACAAAAAAGGAGACAAAAGTGATACTATAAAGGAAAACAAATACCAACGACTTAAAATGAAAAAATGAATAAAGGGGCATTTCATGAAGCAAAAAATGCCTACAACACCCGGTATTCCCAGGCGGTCTCCCATCCAAGTACTAACCGAGCCCTATGCTGCTTGACTTCGGTGATCGGACGAGAACCGGTATATTCAGCATGGTATGGTCGTAGGCTCTTGCTCCATCAAAGTCAAGCTATTTGAAGGGATACTATGACGTCATCATCTATTTAATCCCTGTCAGTAATAATATTGGTTGATTGATGTCTTCAGTCATTCCACCGATCTTTCATTGGGTTTGTTTCAGTTTCCATCGGATGCCTACCTACGATAATTTGGAGATATTGTCGTGTTTTTTTTCTTGGATGCGCACCTGTGTGTGACGCAACAATTCACATGATGGTGTAGGCCTTGAACTGCGCGCCTCGTCTCTTGGAGACCCTGTGCTTGCAAACAAACGACTTTCATCATTGCCTTGAATGTCGGACATCAAGCGAAAAGTTTATTCCTGCTCTATTAAAAAGGGTGACGAAGGAGACGAAAAAGACAACAAAAAAGGAGACAAAAGTGATACTATAAAGGAAAACAAATACCAACGACTTAAAATGAAAAAATGAATAAAGGGGCATTTCATGAAGCAAAAAATGCCTACAACACCCGGTATTCCCAGGCGGTCTCCCATCCAAGTACTAACCGAGCCCTATGCTGCTTGACTTCGGTGATCGGACGAGAACCGGTATATTCAGCATGGTATGGTCGTAGGCTCTTGCTCCATCAAAGTCAAGCTATTTGAAGGGATACTATGACGTCATCATCTATTTAATCCCTGTCAGTAATAATATTGGTTGATTGATGTCTTCAGTCATTCCACCGATCTTTCATTGGGTTTGTTTCAGTTTCCATCGGATGCCTACCTACGATAATTTGGAGATATTGTCGTGTTTTTTTTCTTGGATGCGCACCTGTGTGTGACGCAACAATTCACATGATGGTGTAGGCCTTGAACTGCGCGCCTCGTCTCTTGGAGACCCTGTGCTTGCAAACAAACGACTTTCATCATTGCCTTGAATGTCGGACATCAAGCGAAAAGTTTATTCCTGCTCTATTAAAAAGGGTGACGAAGGAGACGAAAAAGACAACAAAAAAGGAGACAAAAGTGATACTATAAAGGAAAACAAATACCAACGACTTAAAATGAAAAAATGAATAAAGGGGCATTTCATGAAGCAAAAAATGCCTACAACACCCGGTATTCCCAGGCGGTCTCCCATCCAAGTACTAACCGAGCCCTATGCTGCTTGACTTCGGTGATCGGACGAGAACCGGTATATTCAGCATGGTATGGTCGTAGGCTCTTGCTCCATCAAAGTCAAGCTATTTGAAGGGATACTATGACGTCATCATCTATTTAATCCCTGTCAGTAATAATATTGGTTGATTGATGTCTTCAGTCATTCCACCGATCTTTCATTGGGTTTGTTTCAGTTTCCATCGGATGCCTACCTACGATAATTTGGAGATATTGTCGTGTTTTTTTTCTTGGATGCGCACCTGTGTGTGACGCAACAATTCACATGATGGTGTAGGCCTTGAACTGCGCGCCTCGTCTCTTGGAGACCCTGTGCTTGCAAACAAACGACTTTCATCATTGCCTTGAATGTCGGACATCAAGCGAAAAGTTTATTCCTGCTCTATTAAAAAGGGTGACGAAGGAGACGAAAAAGACAACAAAAAAGGAGACAAAAGTGATACTATAAAGGAAAACAAATACCAACGACTTAAAATGAAAAAATGAATAAAGGGGCATTTCATGAAGCAAAAAATGCCTACAACACCCGGTATTCCCAGGCGGTCTCCCATCCAAGTACTAACCGAGCCCTATGCTGCTTGACTTCGGTGATCGGACGAGAACCGGTATATTCAGCATGGTATGGTCGTAGGCTCTTGCTCCATCAAAGTCAAGCTATTTGAAGGGATACTATGACGTCATCATCTATTTAATCTCTGTCAGTAATAATATTGGTTGATTGATGTCTTCAGTCATTCCACCGATCTTTCATTGGGTTTGTTTCAGTTTCCATCGGATGCCTACCTACGATAATTTGGAGATATTGTCGTGTTTTTTTTCTTGGATGCGCACCTGTGTGTGACGCAACAATTCACATGATGGTGTAGGCCTTGAACTGCGCGCCTCGTCTCTTGGAGACCCTGTGCTTGCAAACAAACGACTTTCATCATTGCCTTGAATGTCGGACATCAAGCGAAAAGTTTATTCCTGCTCTATTAAAAAGGGTGACGAAGGAGACGAAAAAGACAACAAAAAAGGAGACAAAAGTGATACTATAAAGGAAAACAAATACCAACGACTTAAAATGAAAAAATGAATAAAGGGGCATTTCATGAAGCAAAAAATGCCTACAACACCCGGTATTCCCAGGCGGTCTCCCATCCAAGTACTAACCGAGCCCTATGCTGCTTGACTTCGGTGATCGGACGAGAACCGGTATATTCAGCATGGTATGGTCGTAGGCTCTTGCTCCATCAAAGTCAAGCTATTTGAAGGGATACTATGACGTCATCATCTATTTAATCCCTGTCAGTAATAATATTGGTTGATTGATGTCTTCAGTCATTCCACCGATCTTTCATTGGGTTTGTTTCAGTTTCCATCGGATGCCTACCTACGATAATTTGGAGATATTGTCGTGTTTTTTTTCTTGGATGCGCACCTGTGTGTGACGCAACAATTCACATGATGGTGTAGGCCTTGAACTGCGCGCCTCGTCTCTTGGAGACCCTGTGCTTGCAAACAAACGACTTTCATCATTGCCTTGAATGTCGGACATCAAGCGAAAAGTTTATTCCTGCTCTATTAAAAAGGGTGACGAAGGAGACGAAAAAGACAACAAAAAAGGAGACAAAAGTGATACTATAAAGGAAAACAAATACCAACGACTTAAAATGAAAAAATGAATAAAGGGGCATTTCATGAAGCAAAAAATGCCTACAACACCCGGTATTCCCAGGCGGTCTCCCATCCAAGTACTAACCGAGCCCTATGCTGCTTGACTTCGGTGATCGGACGAGAACCGGTATATTCAGCATGGTATGGTCGTAGGCTCTTGCTCCATCAAAGTCAAGCTATTTGAAGGGATACTATGACGTCATCATCTATTTAATCCCTGTCAGTAATAATATTGGTTGATTGATGTCTTCAGTCATTCCACCGATCTTTCATTGGGTTTGTTTCAGTTTCCATCGGATGCCTACCTACGATAATTTGGAGATATTGTCGTGTTTTTTTTCTTGGATGCGCACCTGTGTGTGACGCAACAATTCACATGATGGTGTAGGCCTTGAACTGCGCGCCTCGTCTCTTGGAGACCCTGTGCTTGCAAACAAACGACTTTCATCATTGCCTTGAATGTCGGACATCAAGCGAAAAGTTTATTCCTGCTCTATTAAAAAGGGTGACGAAGGAGACGAAAAAGACAACAAAAAAGGAGACAAAAGTGATACTATAAAGGAAAACAAATACCAACGACTTAAAATGAAAAAATGAATAAAGGGGCATTTCATGAAGCAAAAAATGCCTACAACACCCGGTATTCCCAGGCGGTCTCCCATCCAAGTACTAACCGAGCCCTATGCTGCTTGACTTCGGTGATCGGACGAGAACCGGTATATTCAGCATGGTATGGTCGTAGGCTCTTGCTCCATCAAAGTCAAGCTATTTGAAGGGATACTATGACGTCATCATCTATTTAATCCCTGTCAGTAATAATATTGGTTGATTGATGTCTTCAGTCATTCCACCGATCTTTCATTGGGTTTGTTTCAGTTTCCATCGGATGCCTACCTACGATAATTTGGAGATATTGTCGTGTTTTTTTTCTTGGATGCGCACCTGTGTGTGACGCAACAATTCACATGATGGTGTAGGCCTTGAACTGCGCGCCTCGTCTCTTGGAGACCCTGTGCTTGCAAACAAACGACTTTCATCATTGCCTTGAATGTCGGACATCAAGCGAAAAGTTTATTCCTGCTCTATTAAAAAGGGTGACGAAGGAGACGAAAAAGACAACAAAAAAGGAGACAAAAGTGATACTATAAAGGAAAACAAATACCAACGACTTAAAATGAAAAAATGAATAAAGGGGCATTTCATGAAGCAAAAAATGCCTACAACACCCGGTATTCCCAGGCGGTCTCCCATCCAAGTACTAACCGAGCCCTATGCTGCTTGACTTCGGTGATCGGACGAGAACCGGTATATTCAGCATGGTATGGTCGTAGGCTCTTGCTCCATCAAAGTCAAGCTATTTGAAGGGATACTATGACGTCATCATCTATTTAATCCCTGTCAGTAATAATATTGGTTGATTGATGTCTTCAGTCATTCCACCGATCTTTCATTGGGTTTGTTTCAGTTTCCATCGGATGCCTACCTACGATAATTTGGAGATATTGTCGTGTTTTTTTTCTTGGATGCGCACCTGTGTGTGACGCAACAATTCACATGATGGTGTAGGCCTTGAACTGCGCGCCTCGTCTCTTGGAGACCCTGTGCTTGCAAACAAACGACTTTCATCATTGCCTTGAATGTCGGACATCAAGCGAAAAGTTTATTCCTGCTCTATTAAAAAGGGTGACGAAGGAGACGAAAAAGACAACAAAAAAGGAGACAAAAGTGATACTATAAAGGAAAACAAATACCAACGACTTAAAATGAAAAAATGAATAAAGGGGCATTTCATGAAGCAAAAAATGCCTACAACACCCGGTATTCCCAGGCGGTCTCCCATCCAAGTACTAACCGAGCCCTATGCTGCTTGACTTCGGTGATCGGACGAGAACCGGTATATTCAGCATGGTATGGTCGTAGGCTCTTGCTCCATCAAAGTCAAGCTATTTGAAGGGATACTATGACGTCATCATCTATTTAATCCCTGTCAGTAATAATATTGGTTGATTGATGTCTTCAGTCATTCCACCGATCTTTCATTGGGTTTGTTTCAGTTTCCATCGGATGCCTACCTACGATAATTTGGAGATATTGTCGTGTTTTTTTTCTTGGATGCGCACCTGTGTGTGACGCAACAATTCACATGATGGTGTAGGCCTTGAACTGCGCGCCTCGTCTCTTGGAGACCCTGTGCTTGCAAACAAACGACTTTCATCATTGCCTTGAATGTCGGACATCAAGCGAAAAGTTTATTCCTGCTCTATTAAAAAGGGTGACGAAGGAGACGAAAAAGACAACAAAAAAGGAGACAAAAGTGATACTATAAAGGAAAACAAATACCAACGACTTAAAATGAAAAAATGAATAAAGGGGCATTTCATGAAGCAAAAAATGCCTACAACACCCGGTATTCCCAGGCGGTCTCCCATCCAAGTACTAACCGAGCCCTATGCTGCTTGACTTCGGTGATCGGACGAGAACCGGTATATTCAGCATGGTATGGTCGTAGGCTCTTGCTCCATCAAAGTCAAGCTATTTGAAGGGATACTATGACGTCATCATCTATTTAATCCCTGTCAGTAATAATATTGGTTGATTGATGTCTTCAGTCATTCCACCGATCTTTCATTGGGTTTGTTTCAGTTTCCATCGGATGCCTACCTACGATAATTTGGAGATATTGTCGTGTTTTTTTTCTTGGATGCGCACCTGTGTGTGACGCAACAATTCACATGATGGTGTAGGCCTTGAACTGCGCGCCTCGTCTCTTGGAGACCCTGTGCTTGCAAACAAACGACTTTCATCATTGCCTTGAATGTCGGACATCAAGCGAAAAGTTTATTCCTGCTCTATTAAAAAGGGTGACGAAGGAGACGAAAAAGACAACAAAAAAGGAGACAAAAGTGATACTATAAAGGAAAACAAATACCAACGACTTAAAATGAAAAAATGAATAAAGGGGCATTTCATGAAGCAAAAAATGCCTACAACACCCGGTATTCCCAGGCGGTCTCCCATCCAAGTACTAACCGAGCCCTATGCTGCTTGACTTCGGTGATCGGACGAGAACCGGTATATTCAGCATGGTATGGTCGTAGGCTCTTGCTCCATCAAAGTCAAGCTATTTGAAGGGATACTATGACGTCATCATCTATTTAATCCCTGTCAGTAATAATATTGGTTGATTGATGTCTTCAGTCATTCCACCGATCTTTCATTGGGTTTGTTTCAGTTTCCATCGGATGCCTACCTACGATAATTTGGAGATATTGTCGTGTTTTTTTTCTTGGATGCGCACCTGTGTGTGACGCAACAATTCACATGATGGTGTAGGCCTTGAACTGCGCGCCTCGTCTCTTGGAGACCCTGTGCTTGCAAACAAACGACTTTCATCATTGCCTTGAATGTCGGACATCAAGCGAAAAGTTTATTCCTGCTCTATTAAAAAGGGTGACGAAGGAGACGAAAAAGACAACAAAAAAGGAGACAAAAGTGATACTATAAAGGAAAACAAATACCAACGACTTAAAATGAAAAAATGAATAAAGGGGCATTTCATGAAGCAAAAAATGCCTACAACACCCGGTATTCCCAGGCGGTCTCCCATCCAAGTACTAACCGAGCCCTATGCTGCTTGACTTCGGTGATCGGACGAGAACCGGTATATTCAGCATGGTATGGTCGTAGGCTCTTGCTCCATCAAAGTCAAGCTATTTGAAGGGATACTATGACGTCATCATCTATTTAATCCCTGTCAGTAATAATATTGGTTGATTGATGTCTTCAGTCATTCCACCGATCTTTCATTGGGTTTGTTTCAGTTTCCATCGGATGCCTACCTACGATAATTTGGAGATATTGTCGTGTTTTTTTTCTTGGATGCGCACCTGTGTGTGACGCAACAATTCACATGATGGTGTAGGCCTTGAACTGCGCGCCTCGTCTCTTGGAGACCCTGTGCTTGCAAACAAACGACTTTCATCATTGCCTTGAATGTCGGACATCAAGCGAAAAGTTTATTCCTGCTCTATTAAAAAGGGTGACGAAGGAGACGAAAAAGACAACAAAAAAGGAGACAAAAGTGATACTATAAAGGAAAACAAATACCAACGACTTAAAATGAAAAAATGAATAAAGGGGCATTTCATGAAGCAAAAAATGCCTACAACACCCGGTATTCCCAGGCGGTCTCCCATCCAAGTACTAACCGAGCCCTATGCTGCTTGACTTCGGTGATCGGACGAGAACCGGTATATTCAGCATGGTATGGTCGTAGGCTCTTGCTCCATCAAAGTCAAGCTATTTGAAGGGATACTATGACGTCATCATCTATTTAATCCCTGTCAGTAATAATATTGGTTGATTGATGTCTTCAGTCATTCCACCGATCTTTCATTGGGTTTGTTTCAGTTTCCATCGGATGCCTACCTACGATAATTTGGAGATATTGTCGTGTTTTTTTTCTTGGATGCGCACCTGTGTGTGACGCAACAATTCACATGATGGTGTAGGCCTTGAACTGCGCGCCTCGTCTCTTGGAGACCCTGTGCTTGCAAACAAACGACTTTCATCATTGCCTTGAATGTCGGACATCAAGCGAAAAGTTTATTCCTGCTCTATTAAAAAGGGTGACGAAGGAGACGAAAAAGACAACAAAAAAGGAGACAAAAGTGATACTATAAAGGAAAACAAATACCAACGACTTAAAATGAAAAAATGAATAAAGGGGCATTTCATGAAGCAAAAAATGCCTACAACACCCGGTATTCCCAGGCGGTCTCCCATCCAAGTACTAACCGAGCCCTATGCTGCTTGACTTCGGTGATCGGACGAGAACCGGTATATTCAGCATGGTATGGTCGTAGGCTCTTGCTCCATCAAAGTCAAGCTATTTGAAGGGATACTATGACGTCATCATCTATTTAATCCCTGTCAGTAATAATATTGGTTGATTGATGTCTTCAGTCATTCCACCGATCTTTCATTGGGTTTGTTTCAGTTTCCATCGGATGCCTACCTACGATAATTTGGAGATATTGTCGTGTTTTTTTTCTTGGATGCGCACCTGTGTGTGACGCAACAATTCACATGATGGTGTAGGCCTTGAACTGCGCGCCTCGTCTCTTGGAGACCCTGTGCTTGCAAACAAACGACTTTCATCATTGCCTTGAATGTCGGACATCAAGCGAAAAGTTTATTCCTGCTCTATTAAAAAGGGTGACGAAGGAGACGAAAAAGACAACAAAAAAGGAGACAAAAGTGATACTATAAAGGAAAACAAATACCAACGACTTAAAATGAAAAAATGAATAAAGGGGCATTTCATGAAGCAAAAAATGCCTACAACACCCGGTATTCCCAGGCGGTCTCCCATCCAAGTACTAACCGAGCCCTATGCTGCTTGACTTCGGTGATCGGACGAGAACCGGTATATTCAGCATGGTATGGTCGTAGGCTCTTGCTCCATCAAAGTCAAGCTATTTGAAGGGATACTATGACGTCATCATCTATTTAATCCCTGTCAGTAATAATATTGGTTGATTGATGTCTTCAGTCATTCCACCGATCTTTCATTGGGTTTGTTTCAGTTTCCATCGGATGCCTACCTACGATAATTTGGAGATATTGTCGTGTTTTTTTTCTTGGATGCGCACCTGTGTGTGACGCAACAATTCACATGATGGTGTAGGCCTTGAACTGCGCGCCTCGTCTCTTGGAGACCCTGTGCTTGCAAACAAACGACTTTCATCATTGCCTTGAATGTCGGACATCAAGCGAAAAGTTTATTCCTGCTCTATTAAAAAGGGTGACGAAGGAGACGAAAAAGACAACAAAAAAGGAGACAAAAGTGATACTATAAAGGAAAACAAATACCAACGACTTAAAATGAAAAAATGAATAAAGGGGCATTTCATGAAGCAAAAAATGCCTACAACACCCGGTATTCCCAGGCGGTCTCCCATCCAAGTACTAACCGAGCCCTATGCTGCTTGACTTCGGTGATCGGACGAGAACCGGTATATTCAGCATGGTATGGTCGTAGGCTCTTGCTCCATCAAAGTCAAGCTATTTGAAGGGATACTATGACGTCATCATCTATTTAATCCCTGTCAGTAATAATATTGGTTGATTGATGTCTTCAGTCATTCCACCGATCTTTCATTGGGTTTGTTTCAGTTTCCATCGGATGCCTACCTACGATAATTTGGAGATATTGTCGTGTTTTTTTTCTTGGATGCGCACCTGTGTGTGACGCAACAATTCACATGATGGTGTAGGCCTTGAACTGCGCGCCTCGTCTCTTGGAGACCCTGTGCTTGCAAACAAACGACTTTCATCATTGCCTTGAATGTCGGACATCAAGCGAAAAGTTTATTCCTGCTCTATTAAAAAGGGTGACGAAGGAGACGAAAAAGACAACAAAAAAGGAGACAAAAGTGATACTATAAAGGAAAACAAATACCAACGACTTAAAATGAAAAAATGAATAAAGGGGCATTTCATGAAGCAAAAAATGCCTACAACACCCGGTATTCCCAGGCGGTCTCCCATCCAAGTACTAACCGAGCCCTATGCTGCTTGACTTCGGTGATCGGACGAGAACCGGTATATTCAGCATGGTATGGTCGTAGGCTCTTGCTCCATCAAAGTCAAGCTATTTGAAGGGATACTATGACGTCATCATCTATTTAATCCCTGTCAGTAATAATATTGGTTGATTGATGTCTTCAGTCATTCCACCGATCTTTCATTGGGTTTGTTTCAGTTTCCATCGGATGCCTACCTACGATAATTTGGAGATATTGTCGTGTTTTTTTTCTTGGATGCGCACCTGTGTGTGACGCAACAATTCACATGATGGTGTAGGCCTTGAACTGCGCGCCTCGTCTCTTGGAGACCCTGTGCTTGCAAACAAACGACTTTCATCATTGCCTTGAATGTCGGACATCAAGCGAAAAGTTTATTCCTGCTCTATTAAAAAGGGTGACGAAGGAGACGAAAAAGACAACAAAAAAGGAGACAAAAGTGATACTATAAAGGAAAACAAATACCAACGACTTAAAATGAAAAAATGAATAAAGGGGCATTTCATGAAGCAAAAAATGCCTACAACACCCGGTATTCCCAGGCGGTCTCCCATCCAAGTACTAACCGAGCCCTATGCTGCTTGACTTCGGTGATCGGACGAGAACCGGTATATTCAGCATGGTATGGTCGTAGGCTCTTGCTCCATCAAAGTCAAGCTATTTGAAGGGATACTATGACGTCATCATCTATTTAATCCCTGTCAGTAATAATATTGGTTGATTGATGTCTTCAGTCATTCCACCGATCTTTCATTGGGTTTGTTTCAGTTTCCATCGGATGCCTACCTACGATAATTTGGAGATATTGTCGTGTTTTTTTTCTTGGATGCGCACCTGTGTGTGACGCAACAATTCACATGATGGTGTAGGCCTTGAACTGCGCGCCTCGTCTCTTGGAGACCCTGTGCTTGCAAACAAACGACTTTCATCATTGCCTTGAATGTCGGACATCAAGCGAAAAGTTTATTCCTGCTCTATTAAAAAGGGTGACGAAGGAGACGAAAAAGACAACAAAAAAGGAGACAAAAGTGATACTATAAAGGAAAACAAATACCAACGACTTAAAATGAAAAAATGAATAAAGGGGCATTTCATGAAGCAAAAAATGCCTACAACACCCGGTATTCCCAGGCGGTCTCCCATCCAAGTACTAACCGAGCCCTATGCTGCTTGACTTCGGTGATCGGACGAGAACCGGTATATTCAGCATGGTATGGTCGTAGGCTCTTGCTCCATCAAAGTCAAGCTATTTGAAGGGATACTATGACGTCATCATCTATTTAATCCCTGTCAGTAATAATATTGGTTGATTGATGTCTTCAGTCATTCCACCGATCTTTCATTGGGTTTGTTTCAGTTTCCATCGGATGCCTACCTACGATAATTTGGAGATATTGTCGTGTTTTTTTTCTTGGATGCGCACCTGTGTGTGACGCAACAATTCACATGATGGTGTAGGCCTTGAACTGCGCGCCTCGTCTCTTGGAGACCCTGTGCTTGCAAACAAACGACTTTCATCATTGCCTTGAATGTCGGACATCAAGCGAAAAGTTTATTCCTGCTCTATTAAAAAGGGTGACGAAGGAGACGAAAAAGACAACAAAAAAGGAGACAAAAGTGATACTATAAAGGAAAACAAATACCAACGACTTAAAATGAAAAAATGAATAAAGGGGCATTTCATGAAGCAAAAAATGCCTACAACACCCGGTATTCCCAGGCGGTCTCCCATCCAAGTACTAACCGAGCCCTATGCTGCTTGACTTCGGTGATCGGACGAGAACCGGTATATTCAGCATGGTATGGTCGTAGGCTCTTGCTCCATCAAAGTCAAGCTATTTGAAGGGATACTATGACGTCATCATCTATTTAATCCCTGTCAGTAATAATATTGGTTGATTGATGTCTTCAGTCATTCCACCGATCTTTCATTGGGTTTGTTTCAGTTTCCATCGGATGCCTACCTACGATAATTTGGAGATATTGTCGTGTTTTTTTTCTTGGATGCGCACCTGTGTGTGACGCAACAATTCACATGATGGTGTAGGCCTTGAACTGCGCGCCTCGTCTCTTGGAGACCCTGTGCTTGCAAACAAACGACTTTCATCATTGCCTTGAATGTCGGACATCAAGCGAAAAGTTTATTCCTGCTCTATTAAAAAGGGTGACGAAGGAGACGAAAAAGACAACAAAAAAGGAGACAAAAGTGATACTATAAAGGAAAACAAATACCAACGACTTAAAATGAAAAAATGAATAAAGGGGCATTTCATGAAGCAAAAAATGCCTACAACACCCGGTATTCCCAGGCGGTCTCCCATCCAAGTACTAACCGAGCCCTATGCTGCTTGACTTCGGTGATCGGACGAGAACCGGTATATTCAGCATGGTATGGTCGTAGGCTCTTGCTCCATCAAAGTCAAGCTATTTGAAGGGATACTATGACGTCATCATCTATTTAATCCCTGTCAGTAATAATATTGGTTGATTGATGTCTTCAGTCATTCCACCGATCTTTCATTGGGTTTGTTTCAGTTTCCATCGGATGCCTACCTACGATAATTTGGAGATATTGTCGTGTTTTTTTTCTTGGATGCGCACCTGTGTGTGACGCAACAATTCACATGATGGTGTAGGCCTTGAACTGCGCGCCTCGTCTCTTGGAGACCCTGTGCTTGCAAACAAACGACTTTCATCATTGCCTTGAATGTCGGACATCAAGCGAAAAGTTTATTCCTGCTCTATTAAAAAGGGTGACGAAGGAGACGAAAAAGACAACAAAAAAGGAGACAAAAGTGATACTATAAAGGAAAACAAATACCAACGACTTAAAATGAAAAAATGAATAAAGGGGCATTTCATGAAGCAAAAAATGCCTACAACACCCGGTATTCCCAGGCGGTCTCCCATCCAAGTACTAACCGAGCCCTATGCTGCTTGACTTCGGTGATCGGACGAGAACCGGTATATTCAGCATGGTATGGTCGTAGGCTCTTGCTCCATCAAAGTCAAGCTATTTGAAGGGATACTATGACGTCATCATCTATTTAATCCCTGTCAGTAATAATATTGGTTGATTGATGTCTTCAGTCATTCCACCGATCTTTCATTGGGTTTGTTTCAGTTTCCATCGGATGCCTACCTACGATAATTTGGAGATATTGTCGTGTTTTTTTTCTTGGATGCGCACCTGTGTGTGACGCAACAATTCACATGATGGTGTAGGCCTTGAACTGCGCGCCTCGTCTCTTGGAGACCCTGTGCTTGCAAACAAACGACTTTCATCATTGCCTTGAATGTCGGACATCAAGCGAAAAGTTTATTCCTGCTCTATTAAAAAGGGTGACGAAGGAGACGAAAAAGACAACAAAAAAGGAGACAAAAGTGATACTATAAAGGAAAACAAATACCAACGACTTAAAATGAAAAAATGAATAAAGGGGCATTTCATGAAGCAAAAAATGCCTACAACACCCGGTATTCCCAGGCGGTCTCCCATCCAAGTACTAACCGAGCCCTATGCTGCTTGACTTCGGTGATCGGACGAGAACCGGTATATTCAGCATGGTATGGTCGTAGGCTCTTGCTCCATCAAAGTCAAGCTATTTGAAGGGATACTATGACGTCATCATCTATTTAATCCCTGTCAGTAATAATATTGGTTGATTGATGTCTTCAGTCATTCCACCGATCTTTCATTGGGTTTGTTTCAGTTTCCATCGGATGCCTACCTACGATAATTTGGAGATATTGTCGTGTTTTTTTTCTTGGATGCGCACCTGTGTGTGACGCAACAATTCACATGATGGTGTAGGCCTTGAACTGCGCGCCTCGTCTCTTGGAGACCCTGTGCTTGCAAACAAACGACTTTCATCATTGCCTTGAATGTCGGACATCAAGCGAAAAGTTTATTCCTGCTCTATTAAAAAGGGTGACGAAGGAGACGAAAAAGACAACAAAAAAGGAGACAAAAGTGATACTATAAAGGAAAACAAATACCAACGACTTAAAATGAAAAAATGAATAAAGGGGCATTTCATGAAGCAAAAAATGCCTACAACACCCGGTATTCCCAGGCGGTCTCCCATCCAAGTACTAACCGAGCCCTATGCTGCTTGACTTCGGTGATCGGACGAGAACCGGTATATTCAGCATGGTATGGTCGTAGGCTCTTGCTCCATCAAAGTCAAGCTATTTGAAGGGATACTATGACGTCATCATCTATTTAATCCCTGTCAGTAATAATATTGGTTGATTGATGTCTTCAGTCATTCCACCGATCTTTCATTGGGTTTGTTTCAGTTTCCATCGGATGCCTACCTACGATAATTTGGAGATATTGTCGTGTTTTTTTTCTTGGATGCGCACCTGTGTGTGACGCAACAATTCACATGATGGTGTAGGCCTTGAACTGCGCGCCTCGTCTCTTGGAGACCCTGTGCTTGCAAACAAACGACTTTCATCATTGCCTTGAATGTCGGACATCAAGCGAAAAGTTTATTCCTGCTCTATTAAAAAGGGTGACGAAGGAGACGAAAAAGACAACAAAAAAGGAGACAAAAGTGATACTATAAAGGAAAACAAATACCAACGACTTAAAATGAAAAAATGAATAAAGGGGCATTTCATGAAGCAAAAAATGCCTACAACACCCGGTATTCCCAGGCGGTCTCCCATCCAAGTACTAACCGAGCCCTATGCTGCTTGACTTCGGTGATCGGACGAGAACCGGTATATTCAGCATGGTATGGTCGTAGGCTCTTGCTCCATCAAAGTCAAGCTATTTGAAGGGATACTATGACGTCATCATCTATTTAATCCCTGTCAGTAATAATATTGGTTGATTGATGTCTTCAGTCATTCCACCGATCTTTCATTGGGTTTGTTTCAGTTTCCATCGGATGCCTACCTACGATAATTTGGAGATATTGTCGTGTTTTTTTTCTTGGATGCGCACCTGTGTGTGACGCAACAATTCACATGATGGTGTAGGCCTTGAACTGCGCGCCTCGTCTCTTGGAGACCCTGTGCTTGCAAACAAACGACTTTCATCATTGCCTTGAATGTCGGACATCAAGCGAAAAGTTTATTCCTGCTCTATTAAAAAGGGTGACGAAGGAGACGAAAAAGACAACAAAAAAGGAGACAAAAGTGATACTATAAAGGAAAACAAATACCAACGACTTAAAATGAAAAAATGAATAAAGGGGCATTTCATGAAGCAAAAAATGCCTACAACACCCGGTATTCCCAGGCGGTCTCCCATCCAAGTACTAACCGAGCCCTATGCTGCTTGACTTCGGTGATCGGACGAGAACCGGTATATTCAGCATGGTATGGTCGTAGGCTCTTGCTCCATCAAAGTCAAGCTATTTGAAGGGATACTATGACGTCATCATCTATTTAATCCCTGTCAGTAATAATATTGGTTGATTGATGTCTTCAGTCATTCCACCGATCTTTCATTGGGTTTGTTTCAGTTTCCATCGGATGCCTACCTACGATAATTTGGAGATATTGTCGTGTTTTTTTTCTTGGATGCGCACCTGTGTGTGACGCAACAATTCACATGATGGTGTAGGCCTTGAACTGCGCGCCTCGTCTCTTGGAGACCCTGTGCTTGCAAACAAACGACTTTCATCATTGCCTTGAATGTCGGACATCAAGCGAAAAGTTTATTCCTGCTCTATTAAAAAGGGTGACGAAGGAGACGAAAAAGACAACAAAAAAGGAGACAAAAGTGATACTATAAAGGAAAACAAATACCAACGACTTAAAATGAAAAAATGAATAAAGGGGCATTTCATGAAGCAAAAAATGCCTACAACACCCGGTATTCCCAGGCGGTCTCCCATCCAAGTACTAACCGAGCCCTATGCTGCTTGACTTCGGTGATCGGACGAGAACCGGTATATTCAGCATGGTATGGTCGTAGGCTCTTGCTCCATCAAAGTCAAGCTATTTGAAGGGATACTATGACGTCATCATCTATTTAATCCCTGTCAGTAATAATATTGGTTGATTGATGTCTTCAGTCATTCCACCGATCTTTCATTGGGTTTGTTTCAGTTTCCATCGGATGCCTACCTACGATAATTTGGAGATATTGTCGTGTTTTTTTTCTTGGATGCGCACCTGTGTGTGACGCAACAATTCACATGATGGTGTAGGCCTTGAACTGCGCGCCTCGTCTCTTGGAGACCCTGTGCTTGCAAACAAACGACTTTCATCATTGCCTTGAATGTCGGACATCAAGCGAAAAGTTTATTCCTGCTCTATTAAAAAGGGTGACGAAGGAGACGAAAAAGACAACAAAAAAGGAGACAAAAGTGATACTATAAAGGAAAACAAATACCAACGACTTAAAATGAAAAAATGAATAAAGGGGCATTTCATGAAGCAAAAAATGCCTACAACACCCGGTATTCCCAGGCGGTCTCCCATCCAAGTACTAACCGAGCCCTATGCTGCTTGACTTCGGTGATCGGACGAGAACCGGTATATTCAGCATGGTATGGTCGTAGGCTCTTGCTCCATCAAAGTCAAGCTATTTGAAGGGATACTATGACGTCATCATCTATTTAATCCCTGTCAGTAATAATATTGGTTGATTGATGTCTTCAGTCATTCCACCGATCTTTCATTGGGTTTGTTTCAGTTTCCATCGGATGCCTACCTACGATAATTTGGAGATATTGTCGTGTTTTTTTTCTTGGATGCGCACCTGTGTGTGACGCAACAATTCACATGATGGTGTAGGCCTTGAACTGCGCGCCTCGTCTCTTGGAGACCCTGTGCTTGCAAACAAACGACTTTCATCATTGCCTTGAATGTCGGACATCAAGCGAAAAGTTTATTCCTGCTCTATTAAAAAGGGTGACGAAGGAGACGAAAAAGACAACAAAAAAGGAGACAAAAGTGATACTATAAAGGAAAACAAATACCAACGACTTAAAATGAAAAAATGAATAAAGGGGCATTTCATGAAGCAAAAAATGCCTACAACACCCGGTATTCCCAGGCGGTCTCCCATCCAAGTACTAACCGAGCCCTATGCTGCTTGACTTCGGTGATCGGACGAGAACCGGTATATTCAGCATGGTATGGTCGTAGGCTCTTGCTCCATCAAAGTCAAGCTATTTGAAGGGATACTATGACGTCATCATCTATTTAATCCCTGTCAGTAATAATATTGGTTGATTGATGTCTTCAGTCATTCCACCGATCTTTCATTGGGTTTGTTTCAGTTTCCATCGGATGCCTACCTACGATAATTTGGAGATATTGTCGTGTTTTTTTTCTTGGATGCGCACCTGTGTGTGACGCAACAATTCACATGATGGTGTAGGCCTTGAACTGCGCGCCTCGTCTCTTGGAGACCCTGTGCTTGCAAACAAACGACTTTCATCATTGCCTTGAATGTCGGACATCAAGCGAAAAGTTTATTCCTGCTCTATTAAAAAGGGTGACGAAGGAGACGAAAAAGACAACAAAAAAGGAGACAAAAGTGATACTATAAAGGAAAACAAATACCAACGACTTAAAATGAAAAAATGAATAAAGGGGCATTTCATGAAGCAAAAAATGCCTACAACACCCGGTATTCCCAGGCGGTCTCCCATCCAAGTACTAACCGAGCCCTATGCTGCTTGACTTCGGTGATCGGACGAGAACCGGTATATTCAGCATGGTATGGTCGTAGGCTCTTGCTCCATCAAAGTCAAGCTATTTGAAGGGATACTATGACGTCATCATCTATTTAATCCCTGTCAGTAATAATATTGGTTGATTGATGTCTTCAGTCATTCCACCGATCTTTCATTGGGTTTGTTTCAGTTTCCATCGGATGCCTACCTACGATAATTTGGAGATATTGTCGTGTTTTTTTTCTTGGATGCGCACCTGTGTGTGACGCAACAATTCACATGATGGTGTAGGCCTTGAACTGCGCGCCTCGTCTCTTGGAGACCCTGTGCTTGCAAACAAACGACTTTCATCATTGCCTTGAATGTCGGACATCAAGCGAAAAGTTTATTCCTGCTCTATTAAAAAGGGTGACGAAGGAGACGAAAAAGACAACAAAAAAGGAGACAAAAGTGATACTATAAAGGAAAACAAATACCAACGACTTAAAATGAAAAAATGAATAAAGGGGCATTTCATGAAGCAAAAAATGCCTACAACACCCGGTATTCCCAGGCGGTCTCCCATCCAAGTACTAACCGAGCCCTATGCTGCTTGACTTCGGTGATCGGACGAGAACCGGTATATTCAGCATGGTATGGTCGTAGGCTCTTGCTCCATCAAAGTCAAGCTATTTGAAGGGATACTATGACGTCATCATCTATTTAATCCCTGTCAGTAATAATATTGGTTGATTGATGTCTTCAGTCATTCCACCGATCTTTCATTGGGTTGTTTCAGTTTCCATCGGATGCCTACCTACGATAATTTGGAGATATTGTCGTGTTTTTTTTCTTGGATGCGCACCTGTGTGTGACGCAACAATTCACATGATGGTGTAGGCCTTGAACTGCGCGCCTCGTCTCTTGGAGACCCTGTGCTTGCAAACAAACGACTTTCATCATTGCCTTGAATGTCGGACAATCAAGCGAAAAGTTTATTCCTGCTCTATTAAAAAGGGTGACGAAGGAGACGAAAAAGACAACAAAAAAGGAGACAAAAGTGATACTATAAAGGAAAACAAATACCAACGACTTAAAATGAAAAAATGAATAAAGGGGCATTTCATGAAGCAAAAAATGCCTACAACACCCGGTATTCCCAGGCGGTCTCCCATCCAAGTACTAACCGAGCCCTATGCTGCTTGACTTCGGTGATCGGACGAGAACCGGTATATTCAGCATGGTATGGTCGTAGGCTCTTGCTCCATCAAAGTCAAGCTATTTGAAGGGATACTATGACGTCATCATCTATTTAATCCCTGTCAGTAATAATATTGGTTGATTGATGTCTTCAGTCATTCCACCGATCTTTCATTGGGTTTGTTTCAGTTTCCATCGGATGCCTACCTACGATAATTTGGAGATATTGTCGTGTTTTTTTTCTTGGATGCGCACCTGTGTGTGACGCAACAATTCACATGATGGTGTAGGCCTTGAACTGCGCGCCTCGTCTCTTGGAGACCCTGTGCTTGCAAACAAACGACTTTCATCATTGCCTTGAATGTCGGACATCAAGCGAAAAGTTTATTCCTGCTCTATTAAAAAGGGTGACGAAGGAGACGAAAAAGACAACAAAAAAGGAGACAAAAGTGATACTATAAAGGAAAACAAATACCAACGACTTAAAATGAAAAAATGAATAAAGGGGCATTTCATGAAGCAAAAAATGCCTACAACACCCGGTATTCCCAGGCGGTCTCCCATCCAAGTACTAACCGAGCCCTATGCTGCTTGACTTCGGTGATCGGACGAGAACCGGTATATTCAGCATGGTATGGTCGTAGGCTCTTGCTCCATCAAAGTCAAGCTATTTGAAGGGATACTATGACGTCATCATCTATTTAATCCCTGTCAGTAATAATATTGGTTGATTGATGTCTTCAGTCATTCCACCGATCTTTCATTGGGTTTGTTTCAGTTTCCATCGGATGCCTACCTACGATAATTTGGAGATATTGTCGTGTTTTTTTTCTTGGATGCGCACCTGTGTGTGACGCAACAATTCACATGATGGTGTAGGCCTTGAACTGCGCGCCTCGTCTCTTGGAGACCCTGTGCTTGCAAACAAACGACTTTCATCATTGCCTTGAATGTCGGACATCAAGCGAAAAGTTTATTCCTGCTCTATTAAAAAGGGTGACGAAGGAGACGAAAAAGACAACAAAAAAGGAGACAAAAGTGATACTATAAAGGAAAACAAATACCAACGACTTAAAATGAAAAAATGAATAAAGGGGCATTTCATGAAGCAAAAAATGCCTACAACACCCGGTATTCCCAGGCGGTCTCCCATCCAAGTACTAACCGAGCCCTATGCTGCTTGACTTCGGTGATCGGACGAGAACCGGTATATTCAGCATGGTATGGTCGTAGGCTCTTGCTCCATCAAAGTCAAGCTATTTGAAGGGATACTATGACGTCATCATCTATTTAATCCCTGTCAGTAATAATATTGGTTGATTGATGTCTTCAGTCATTCCACCGATCTTTCATTGGGTTTGTTTCAGTTTCCATCGGATGCCTACCTACGATAATTTGGAGATATTGTCGTGTTTTTTTTCTTGGATGCGCACCTGTGTGTGACGCAACAATTCACATGATGGTGTAGGCCTTGAACTGCGCGCCTCGTCTCTTGGAGACCCTGTGCTTGCAAACAAACGACTTTCATCATTGCCTTGAATGTCGGACATCAAGCGAAAAGTTTATTCCTGCTCTATTAAAAAGGGTGACGAAGGAGACGAAAAAGACAACAAAAAAGGAGACAAAAGTGATACTATAAAGGAAAACAAATACCAACGACTTAAAATGAAAAAATGAATAAAGGGGCATTTCATGAAGCAAAAAATGCCTACAACACCCGGTATTCCCAGGCGGTCTCCCATCCAAGTACTAACCGAGCCCTATGCTGCTTGACTTCGGTGATCGGACGAGAACCGGTATATTCAGCTTGGTATGGTCGTAGGCTCTTGCTCCATCAAAGTCAAGCTATTTGAAGGGATACTATGACGTCATCATCTATTTAATCCCCTGTCAGTAATAATATTGGTTGATTGATGTCTTCAGTCATTCCACCGATCTTTCATTGGGTTTGTTTCAGTTTCCATCGGATGCCTACCTACGATAATTTGGAGATATTGTCGTGTTTTTTTTCTTGGATGCGCACCTGTGTGTGACGCAACAATTCACATGATGGTGTAGGCCTTGAACTGCGCGCCTCGTCTCTTGGAGACCCTGTGCTTGCAAACAAACGACTTTCATCATTGCCTTGAATGTCGGACATCAAGCGAAAAGTTTATTCCTGCTCTATTAAAAAGGGTGACGAAGGAGACGAAAAAGACAACAAAAAAGGAGACAAAAGTGATACTATAAAGGAAAACAAATACCAACGACTTAAAATGAAAAAATGAATAAAGGGGCATTTCATGAAGCAAAAAATGCCTACAACACCCGGTATTCCCAGGCGGTCTCCCATCCAAGTACTAACCGAGCCCTATGCTGCTTGACTTCGGTGATCGGACGAGAACCGGTATATTCAGCATGGTATGGTCGTAGGCTCTTGCTCCATCAAAGTCAAGCTATTTGAAGGGTACTATGACGTCATCATCTATTTAATCCCTGTCAGTAATAATATTGGTTGATTGATGTCTTCAGTCATTCCACCGATCTTTCATTGGGTTTGTTTCAGTTTCCATCGGATGCCTACCTACGATAATTTGGAGATATTGTCGTGTTTTTTTTCTTGGATGCGCACCTGTGTGTGACGCAACAATTCACATGATGGTGTAGGCCTTGAACTGCGCGCCTCGTCTCTTGGAGACCCTGTGCTTGCAAACAAACGACTTTCATCATTGCCTTGAATGTCGGACATCAAGCGAAAAGTTTATTCCTGCTCTATTAAAAAGGGTGACGAAGGAGACGAAAAAGACAACAAAAAAGGAGACAAAAGTGATACTATAAAGGAAAACAAATACCAACGACTTAAAATGAAAAAATGAATAAAGGGGCATTTCATGAAGCAAAAAATGCCTACAACACCCGGTATTCCCAGGCGGTCTCCCATCCAAGTACTAACCGAGCCCTATGCTGCTTGACTTCGGTGATCGGACGAGAACCGGTATATTCAGCATGGTATGGTCGTAGGCTCTTGCTCCATCAAAGTCAAGCTATTTGAAGGGATACTATGACGTCATCATCTATTTAATCCCTGTCAGTAATAATATTGGTTGATTGATGTCTTCAGTCATTCCACCGATCTTTCATTGGGTTTGTTTCAGTTTCCATCGGATGCCTACCTACGATAATTTGGAGATATTGTCGTGTTTTTTTTCTTGGATGCGCACCTGTGTGTGACGCAACAATTCACATGATGGTGTAGGCCTTGAACTGCGCGCCTCGTCTCTTGGAGACCCTGTGCTTGCAAACAAACGACTTTCATCATTGCCTTGAATGTCGGACATCAAGCGAAAAGTTTATTCCTGCTCTATTAAAAAGGGTGACGAAGGAGACGAAAAAAGACAACAAAAAAGGAGACAAAAGTGATACTATAAAGGAAAACAAAATACCAACGACTTAAAATGAAAAAATGAATAAAGGGGCATTTCATGAAGCAAAAAATGCCTACAACACCCGGTATTCCCAGGCGGTCTCCCATCCAAGTACTAACCGAGCCCTATGCTGCTTGACTTCGGTGATCGGACGAGAACCGGTATATTCAGCATGGTATGGTCGTAGGCTCTTGCTCCATCAAAGTCAAGCTATTGAAGGGATACTATGACGTCATCATCTATTTAATCCCTGTCAGTAATAATATTGGTTGATTGATGTCTTCAGTCATTCCACCGATCTTTCATTGGGTTTGTTTCAGTTTCCATCGGATGCCTACCTACGATAATTTGGAGATATTGTCGTGTTTTTTTTCTTGGATGCGCACCTGTGTGTGACGCAACAATTCACATGATGGTGTAGGCCTTGAACTGCGCGCCTCGTCTCTTGGAGACCCTGTGCTTGCAAACAACGACTTTCATCATTGCCTTGAATGTCGGACATCAAGCGAAAAGTTTATTCCTGCTCTATTAAAAGGGTGACGAAGGAGACGAAAAAGACAACAAAAAAGGAGACAAAAGTGATACTATAAAGGAAACAAATACCAACGACTTAAATGAAAAATGAATAAAGGGGCATTTCATGAAGCAAAAAATGCCTACAACCCGGTATTCCCAGGCGGTCTCCCATCCACCAAGTACTAACCGAGCCCTATGCTGCTTGACTTCGGTGATCGGACGAGAACCGGTATATTCAGCATGGTATGGTCGTAGGCTCTTGCTCCATCAAAGTCAAGCTATTTGAAGGATACTATGACGTCATCATCTATTTAATCCCTGTCAGTAATAATATTGGTTGATTGATGTCTTCAGTCATTCCACCGATCTTTCATTGGGTTTGTTTCAGTTTCCATCGGATGCCTACCTACGATAATTTGGAGATATTGTCGTGTTTTTTTTTCTTGGATGCGCACCTGTGTGTGACGCAACATTCACATGATGGTGTAGGCCTTGAACTGCGCGCCTCGTCTCTTGGAGACCCTGTGCTTGCAAACAAACGACTTTCATCATTGCCTTGAATGTCGGACATCAAGCGAAAAGTTTATTCCTGCTCTATTAAAAAGGGTGACGAAGGAGACGAAAAAGACAACAAAAAAGGAGACAAAAGTGATACTATAAAGGAAAACAAATACCAACGACTTAAAATGAAAAATGAATAAAGGGGCATTTCATGAAGCAAAAAATGCCTACAACACCCGGTATTCCCAGGCGGTCTCCCATCCAAGTACTAACCGAGCCCTATGCTGCTTGACTTCGGTGATCGGACGAGAACCGGTATATTCAGGCATGGTATGGTCGTAGGCTCTTGCTCCATCAAAGTCAAGCTATTTGAAGGGATACTATGACGTCATCATCTATTTAATCCCTGTCAGTAATAATATTGGTTGATTGATGTCTTCAGTCATTCCACCGATCTTTCATTGGGTTTGTTTCAGTTTCCATCGGATGCCTACCTACGATAATTTGGAGATATTGTCGTGTTTTTTTTCTTGGATGCGCACCTGTGTGTGACGCAACAATTCACATGATGGTGTAGGCCTTGAACTGCGCGCCTCGTCTCTTGGAGACCCTGTGCTTGCAAACAAACGACTTTCATCATTGCCTTGAATGTCGGACATCAAGCGAAAAGTTTATTCCTGCTCTATTAAAAAGGGTGACGAAGGAGACGAAAAAGACAACAAAAAAGGAGACAAAAGTGATACTATAAAGGAAAACAAATACCAACGACTTAAAATGAAAAAATGAATAAAGGGCATTTCATGAAGCAAAAAATGCCTACAACACCCGGTATTCCCAGCGGTCTCCCATCCAAGTACTAACCGAGCCCTATGCTGCTTGACTTCGGTGATCGGACGAGAACCGGTATATTCAGCATGGTATGGTCGTAGGCTCTTGCTCCATCAAAGTCAAGCTATTTGAAGGGATACTATGACGTCATCATCTATTTAATCCCTGTCAGTAATAATATTGGTTGATTGATGTCTTCAGTCATTCCACCGATCTTTCATTGGGTTTGTTTCAGTTTCCATCGGATGCCTACCTACGATAATTTGGAGATATTGTCGTGTTTTTTTTCTTGGATGCGCACCTGTGTGTGACGCAACAATTCACATGATGGTGTTGCCTTGAACTGCGCGCCTCGTCTCTTGGAGACCCTGTGCTTGCAAACAAACGACTTTCATCATTGCCTTGAATGTCGGACATCAAGCGAAAAGTTTATTCCTGCTCTATTAAAAAGGGTGACGAAGGAGACGAAAAAGACAACAAAAAAGGAGACAAAAGTGATACTATAAAGGAAAACAAATACCAACGACTTAAAATGAAAAAATGAATAAAGGGGCATTTCATGAAGCAAAAAATGCCTACAACACCCGGTATTCCCAGGCGGTCTCCCATCCAAGTACTAACCGAGCCCTATGCTGCTTGACTTCGGTGATCGGACGAGAACCGGTATATTCAGCATGGTATGGTCGTAGGCTCTTGCTCCATCAAAGTCAAGCTATTTGAAGGGATACTATGACGTCATCATCTATTTAATCCCTGTCAGTAATAATATTGGTTGATTGATGTCTTCAGTCATTCCACCGATCTTTCATTGGGTTTGTTTCAGTTTCCATCGGATGCCTACCTACGATAATTTGGAGATATTGTCGTGTTTTTTTTCTTGGATGCGCACCTGTGTGTGACGCAACAATTCACATGATGGTGTAGGCCTTGAACTGCGCGCCTCGTCTCTTGGAGACCCTGTGCTTGCAAACAAACGACTTTCATCATTGCCTTGAATGTCGGACATCAAGCGAAAAGTTTATTCCTGCTCTATTAAAAAGGGTGACGAAGGAGACGAAAAAGACAACAAAAAAGGAGACAAAAGTGATACTATAAAGGAAAACAAATACCAACGACTTAAAATGAAAAAATGAATAAAGGGGCATTTCATGAAGCAAAAAATGCCTACAACACCCGGTATTCCCAGGCGGTCTCCCATCCAAGTACTAACCGAGCCCTATGCTGCTTGACTTCGGTGATCGGACGAGAACCGGTATATTCAGCATGGTATGGTCGTAGGCTCTTGCTCCATCAAAGTCAAGCTATTTGAAGGGATACTATGACGTCATCATCTATTTAATCCCTGTCAGTAATAATATTGGTTGATTGATGTCTTCAGTCATTCCACCGATCTTTCATTGGGTTTGTTTCAGTTTCCATCGGATGCCTACCTACGATAATTTGGAGATATTGTCGTGTTTTTTTTCTTGGATGCGCACCTGTGTGTGACGCAACAATTCACATGATGGTGTAGGCCTTGAACTGCGCGCCTCGTCTCTTGGAGACCCTGTGCTTGCAAACAAACGACTTTCATCATTGCCTTGAATGTCGGACATCAAGCGAAAAGTTTATTCCTGCTCTATTAAAAAGGGTGACGAAGGAGACGAAAAAGACAACAAAAAAGGAGACAAAAGTGATACTATAAAGGAAAACAAATACCAACGACTTAAAATGAAAAAATGAATAAAGGGGCATTTCATGAAGCAAAAAATGCCTACAACACCCGGTATTCCCAGGCGGTCTCCCATCCAAGTACTAACCGAGCCCTATGCTGCTTGACTTCGGTGATCGGACGAGAACCGGTATATTCAGCATGGTATGGTCGTAGGCTCTTGCTCCATCAAAGTCAAGCTATTTGAAGGGATACTATGACGTCATCATCTATTTAATCCCTGTCAGTAATAATATTGGTTGATTGATGTCTTCAGTCATTCCACCGATCTTTCATTGGGTTTGTTTCAGTTTCCATCGGATGCCTACCTACGATAATTTGGAGATATTGTCGTGTTTTTTTTCTTGGATGCGCACCTGTGTGTGACGCAACAATTCACATGATGGTGTAGGCCTTGAACTGCGCGCCTCGTCTCTTGGAGACCCTGTGCTTGCAAACAAACGACTTTCATCATTGCCTTGAATGTCGGACATCAAGCGAAAAGTTTATTCCTGCTCTATTAAAAAGGGTGACGAAGGAGACGAAAAAGACAACAAAAAAGGAGACAAAAGTGATACTATAAAGGAAAACAAATACCAACGACTTAAAATGAAAAAATGAATAAAGGGGCATTTCATGAAGCAAAAAATGCCTACAACACCCGGTATTCCCAGGCGGTCTCCCATCCAAGTACTAACCGAGCCCTATGCTGCTTGACTTCGGTGATCGGACGAGAACCGGTATATTCAGCATGGTATGGTCGTAGGCTCTTGCTCCATCAAAGTCAAGCTATTTGAAGGGATACTATGACGTCATCATCTATTTAATCCCTGTCAGTAATAATATTGGTTGATTGATGTCTTCAGTCATTCCACCGATCTTTCATTGGGTTTGTTTCAGTTTCCATCGGATGCCTACCTACGATAATTTGGAGATATTGTCGTGTTTTTTTTCTTGGATGCGCACCTGTGTGTGACGCAACAATTCACATGATGGTGTAGGCCTTGAACTGCGCGCCTCGTCTCTTGGAGACCCTGTGCTTGCAAACAAACGACTTTCATCATTGCCTTGAATGTCGGACATCAAGCGAAAAGTTTATTCCTGCTCTATTAAAAAGGGTGACGAAGGAGACGAAAAAGACAACAAAAAAGGAGACAAAAGTGATACTATAAAGGAAAACAAATACCAACGACTTAAAATGAAAAAATGAATAAAGGGGCATTTCATGAAGCAAAAAATGCCTACAACACCCGGTATTCCCAGGCGGTCTCCCATCCAAGTACTAACCGAGCCCTATGCTGCTTGACTTCGGTGATCGGACGAGAACCGGTATATTCAGCATGGTATGGTCGTAGGCTCTTGCTCCATCAAAGTCAAGCTATTTGAAGGGATACTATGACGTCATCATCTATTTAATCCCTGTCAGTAATAATATTGGTTGATTGATGTCTTCAGTCATTCCACCGATCTTTCATTGGGTTTGTTTCAGTTTCCATCGGATGCCTACCTACGATAATTTGGAGATATTGTCGTGTTTTTTTTCTTGGATGCGCACCTGTGTGTGACGCAACAATTCACATGATGGTGTAGGCCTTGAACTGCGCGCCTCGTCTCTTGGAGACCCTGTGCTTGCAAACAAACGACTTTCATCATTGCCTTGAATGTCGGACATCAAGCGAAAAGTTTATTCCTGCTCTATTAAAAAGGGTGACGAAGGAGACGAAAAAGACAACAAAAAAGGAGACAAAAGTGATACTATAAAGGAAAACAAATACCAACGACTTAAAATGAAAAAATGAATAAAGGGGCATTTCATGAAGCAAAAAATGCCTACAACACCCGGTATTCCCAGGCGGTCTCCCATCCAAGTACTAACCGAGCCCTATGCTGCTTGACTTCGGTGATCGGACGAGAACCGGTATATTCAGCATGGTATGGTCGTAGGCTCTTGCTCCATCAAAGTCAAGCTATTTGAAGGGATACTATGACGTCATCATCTATTTAATCCCTGTCAGTAATAATATTGGTTGATTGATGTCTTCAGTCATTCCACCGATCTTTCATTGGGTTTGTTTCAGTTTCCATCGGATGCCTACCTACGATAATTTGGAGATATTGTCGTGTTTTTTTTCTTGGATGCGCACCTGTGTGTGACGCAACAATTCACATGATGGTGTAGGCCTTGAACTGCGCGCCTCGTCTCTTGGAGACCCTGTGCTTGCAAACAAACGACTTTCATCATTGCCTTGAATGTCGGACATCAAGCGAAAAGTTTATTCCTGCTCTATTAAAAAGGGTGACGAAGGAGACGAAAAAGACAACAAAAAAGGAGACAAAAGTGATACTATAAAGGAAAACAAATACCAACGACTTAAAATGAAAAAATGAATAAAGGGGCATTTCATGAAGCAAAAAATGCCTACAACACCCGGTATTCCCAGGCGGTCTCCCATCCAAGTACTAACCGAGCCCTATGCTGCTTGACTTCGGTGATCGGACGAGAACCGGTATATTCAGCATGGTATGGTCGTAGGCTCTTGCTCCATCAAAGTCAAGCTATTTGAAGGGATACTATGACGTCATCATCTATTTAATCCCTGTCAGTAATAATATTGGTTGATTGATGTCTTCAGTCATTCCACCGATCTTTCATTGGGTTTGTTTCAGTTTCCATCGGATGCCTACCTACGATAATTTGGAGATATTGTCGTGTTTTTTTTCTTGGATGCGCACCTGTGTGTGACGCAACAATTCACATGATGGTGTAGGCCTTGAACTGCGCGCCTCGTCTCTTGGAGACCCTGTGCTTGCAAACAAACGACTTTCATCATTGCCTTGAATGTCGGACATCAAGCGAAAAGTTTATTCCTGCTCTATTAAAAAGGGTGACGAAGGAGACGAAAAAGACAACAAAAAAGGAGACAAAAGTGATACTATAAAGGAAAACAAATACCAACGACTTAAAATGAAAAAATGAATAAAGGGGCATTTCATGAAGCAAAAAATGCCTACAACACCCGGTATTCCCAGGCGGTCTCCCATCCAAGTACTAACCGAGCCCTATGCTGCTTGACTTCGGTGATCGGACGAGAACCGGTATATTCAGCATGGTATGGTCGTAGGCTCTTGCTCCATCAAAGTCAAGCTATTTGAAGGGATACTATGACGTCATCATCTATTTAATCCCTGTCAGTAATAATATTGGTTGATTGATGTCTTCAGTCATTCCACCGATCTTTCATTGGGTTTGTTTCAGTTTCCATCGGATGCCTACCTACGATAATTTGGAGATATTGTCGTGTTTTTTTTCTTGGATGCGCACCTGTGTGTGACGCAACAATTCACATGATGGTGTAGGCCTTGAACTGCGCGCCTCGTCTCTTGGAGACCCTGTGCTTGCAAACAAACGACTTTCATCATTGCCTTGAATGTCGGACATCAAGCGAAAAGTTTATTCCTGCTCTATTAAAAAGGGTGACGAAGGAGACGAAAAAGACAACAAAAAAGGAGACAAAAGTGATACTATAAAGGAAAACAAATACCAACGACTTAAAATGAAAAAATGAATAAAGGGGCATTTCATGAAGCAAAAAATGCCTACAACACCCGGTATTCCCAGGCGGTCTCCCATCCAAGTACTAACCGAGCCCTATGCTGCTTGACTTCGGTGATCGGACGAGAACCGGTATATTCAGCATGGTATGGTCGTAGGCTCTTGCTCCATCAAAGTCAAGCTATTTGAAGGGATACTATGACGTCATCATCTATTTAATCCCTGTCAGTAATAATATTGGTTGATTGATGTCTTCAGTCATTCCACCGATCTTTCATTGGGTTTGTTTCAGTTTCCATCGGATGCCTACCTACGATAATTTGGAGATATTGTCGTGTTTTTTTTCTTGGATGCGCACCTGTGTGTGACGCAACAATTCACATGATGGTGTAGGCCTTGAACTGCGCGCCTCGTCTCTTGGAGACCCTGTGCTTGCAAACAAACGACTTTCATCATTGCCTTGAATGTCGGACATCAAGCGAAAAGTTTATTCCTGCTCTATTAAAAAGGGTGACGAAGGAGACGAAAAAGACAACAAAAAAGGAGACAAAAGTGATACTATAAAGGAAAACAAATACCAACGACTTAAAATGAAAAAATGAATAAAGGGGCATTTCATGAAGCAAAAAATGCCTACAACACCCGGTATTCCCAGGCGGTCTCCCATCCAAGTACTAACCGAGCCCTATGCTGCTTGACTTCGGTGATCGGACGAGAACCGGTATATTCAGCATGGTATGGTCGTAGGCTCTTGCTCCATCAAAGTCAAGCTATTTGAAGGGATACTATGACGTCATCATCTATTTAATCCCTGTCAGTAATAATATTGGTTGATTGATGTCTTCAGTCATTCCACCGATCTTTCATTGGGTTTGTTTCAGTTTCCATCGGATGCCTACCTACGATAATTTGGAGATATTGTCGTGTTTTTTTTCTTGGATGCGCACCTGTGTGTGACGCAACAATTCACATGATGGTGTAGGCCTTGAACTGCGCGCCTCGTCTCTTGGAGACCCTGTGCTTGCAAACAAACGACTTTCATCATTGCCTTGAATGTCGGACATCAAGCGAAAAGTTTATTCCTGCTCTATTAAAAAGGGTGACGAAGGAGACGAAAAAGACAACAAAAAAGGAGACAAAAGTGATACTATAAAGGAAAACAAATACCAACGACTTAAAATGAAAAAATGAATAAAGGGGCATTTCATGAAGCAAAAAATGCCTACAACACCCGGTATTCCCAGGCGGTCTCCCATCCAAGTACTAACCGAGCCCTATGCTGCTTGACTTCGGTGATCGGACGAGAACCGGTATATTCAGCATGGTATGGTCGTAGGCTCTTGCTCCATCAAAGTCAAGCTATTTGAAGGGATACTATGACGTCATCATCTATTTAATCCCTGTCAGTAATAATATTGGTTGATTGATGTCTTCAGTCATTCCACCGATCTTTCATTGGGTTTGTTTCAGTTTCCATCGGATGCCTACCTACGATAATTTGGAGATATTGTCGTGTTTTTTTTCTTGGATGCGCACCTGTGTGTGACGCAACAATTCACATGATGGTGTAGGCCTTGAACTGCGCGCCTCGTCTCTTGGAGACCCTGTGCTTGCAAACAAACGACTTTCATCATTGCCTTGAATGTCGGACATCAAGCGAAAAGTTTATTCCTGCTCTATTAAAAAGGGTGACGAAGGAGACGAAAAAGACAACAAAAAAGGAGACAAAAGTGATACTATAAAGGAAAACAAATACCAACGACTTAAAATGAAAAAATGAATAAAGGGGCATTTCATGAAGCAAAAAATGCCTACAACACCCGGTATTCCCAGGCGGTCTCCCATCCAAGTACTAACCGAGCCCTATGCTGCTTGACTTCGGTGATCGGACGAGAACCGGTATATTCAGCATGGTATGGTCGTAGGCTCTTGCTCCATCAAAGTCAAGCTATTTGAAGGGATACTATGACGTCATCATCTATTTAATCCCTGTCAGTAATAATATTGGTTGATTGATGTCTTCAGTCATTCCACCGATCTTTCATTGGGTTTGTTTCAGTTTCCATCGGATGCCTACCTACGATAATTTGGAGATATTGTCGTGTTTTTTTTCTTGGATGCGCACCTGTGTGTGACGCAACAATTCACATGATGGTGTAGGCCTTGAACTGCGCGCCTCGTCTCTTGGAGACCCTGTGCTTGCAAACAAACGACTTTCATCATTGCCTTGAATGTCGGACATCAAGCGAAAAGTTTATTCCTGCTCTATTAAAAAGGGTGACGAAGGAGACGAAAAAGACAACAAAAAAGGAGACAAAAGTGATACTATAAAGGAAAACAAATACCAACGACTTAAAATGAAAAAATGAATAAAGGGGCATTTCATGAAGCAAAAAATGCCTACAACACCCGGTATTCCCAGGCGGTCTCCCATCCAAGTACTAACCGAGCCCTATGCTGCTTGACTTCGGTGATCGGACGAGAACCGGTATATTCAGCATGGTATGGTCGTAGGCTCTTGCTCCATCAAAGTCAAGCTATTTGAAGGGATACTATGACGTCATCATCTATTTAATCCCTGTCAGTAATAATATTGGTTGATTGATGTCTTCAGTCATTCCACCGATCTTTCATTGGGTTTGTTTCAGTTTCCATCGGATGCCTACCTACGATAATTTGGAGATATTGTCGTGTTTTTTTTCTTGGATGCGCACCTGTGTGTGACGCAACAATTCACATGATGGTGTAGGCCTTGAACTGCGCGCCTCGTCTCTTGGAGACCCTGTGCTTGCAAACAAACGACTTTCATCATTGCCTTGAATGTCGGACATCAAGCGAAAAGTTTATTCCTGCTCTATTAAAAAGGGTGACGAAGGAGACGAAAAAGACAACAAAAAAGGAGACAAAAGTGATACTATAAAGGAAAACAAATACCAACGACTTAAAATGAAAAAATGAATAAAGGGGCATTTCATGAAGCAAAAAATGCCTACAACACCCGGTATTCCCAGGCGGTCTCCCATCCAAGTACTAACCGAGCCCTATGCTGCTTGACTTCGGTGATCGGACGAGAACCGGTATATTCAGCATGGTATGGTCGTAGGCTCTTGCTCCATCAAAGTCAAGCTATTTGAAGGGATACTATGACGTCATCATCTATTTAATCCCTGTCAGTAATAATATTGGTTGATTGATGTCTTCAGTCATTCCACCGATCTTTCATTGGGTTTGTTTCAGTTTCCATCGGATGCCTACCTACGATAATTTGGAGATATTGTCGTGTTTTTTTTCTTGGATGCGCACCTGTGTGTGACGCAACAATTCACATGATGGTGTAGGCCTTGAACTGCGCGCCTCGTCTCTTGGAGACCCTGTGCTTGCAAACAAACGACTTTCATCATTGCCTTGAATGTCGGACATCAAGCGAAAAGTTTATTCCTGCTCTATTAAAAAGGGTGACGAAGGAGACGAAAAAGACAACAAAAAAGGAGACAAAAGTGATACTATAAAGGAAAACAAATACCAACGACTTAAAATGAAAAAATGAATAAAGGGGCATTTCATGAAGCAAAAAATGCCTACAACACCCGGTATTCCCAGGCGGTCTCCCATCCAAGTACTAACCGAGCCCTATGCTGCTTGACTTCGGTGATCGGACGAGAACCGGTATATTCAGCATGGTATGGTCGTAGGCTCTTGCTCCATCAAAGTCAAGCTATTTGAAGGGATACTATGACGTCATCATCTATTTAATCCCTGTCAGTAATAATATTGGTTGATTGATGTCTTCAGTCATTCCACCGATCTTTCATTGGGTTTGTTTCAGTTTCCATCGGATGCCTACCTACGATAATTTGGAGATATTGTCGTGTTTTTTTTCTTGGATGCGCACCTGTGTGTGACGCAACAATTCACATGATGGTGTAGGCCTTGAACTGCGCGCCTCGTCTCTTGGAGACCCTGTGCTTGCAAACAAACGACTTTCATCATTGCCTTGAATGTCGGACATCAAGCGAAAAGTTTATTCCTGCTCTATTAAAAAGGGTGACGAAGGAGACGAAAAAGACAACAAAAAAGGAGACAAAAGTGATACTATAAAGGAAAACAAATACCAACGACTTAAAATGAAAAAATGAATAAAGGGGCATTTCATGAAGCAAAAAATGCCTACAACACCCGGTATTCCCAGGCGGTCTCCCATCCAAGTACTAACCGAGCCCTATGCTGCTTGACTTCGGTGATCGGACGAGAACCGGTATATTCAGCATGGTATGGTCGTAGGCTCTTGCTCCATCAAAGTCAAGCTATTTGAAGGGATACTATGACGTCATCATCTATTTAATCCCTGTCAGTAATAATATTGGTTGATTGATGTCTTCAGTCATTCCACCGATCTTTCATTGGGTTTGTTTCAGTTTCCATCGGATGCCTACCTACGATAATTTGGAGATATTGTCGTGTTTTTTTTCTTGGATGCGCACCTGTGTGTGACGCAACAATTCACATGATGGTGTAGGCCTTGAACTGCGCGCCTCGTCTCTTGGAGACCCTGTGCTTGCAAACAAACGACTTTCATCATTGCCTTGAATGTCGGACATCAAGCGAAAAGTTTATTCCTGCTCTATTAAAAAGGGTGACGAAGGAGACGAAAAAGACAACAAAAAAGGAGACAAAAGTGATACTATAAAGGAAAACAAATACCAACGACTTAAAATGAAAAAATGAATAAAGGGGCATTTCATGAAGCAAAAAATGCCTACAACACCCGGTATTCCCAGGCGGTCTCCCATCCAAGTACTAACCGAGCCCTATGCTGCTTGACTTCGGTGATCGGACGAGAACCGGTATATTCAGCATGGTATGGTCGTAGGCTCTTGCTCCATCAAAGTCAAGCTATTTGAAGGGATACTATGACGTCATCATCTATTTAATCCCTGTCAGTAATAATATTGGTTGATTGATGTCTTCAGTCATTCCACCGATCTTTCATTGGGTTTGTTTCAGTTTCCATCGGATGCCTACCTACGATAATTTGGAGATATTGTCGTGTTTTTTTTCTTGGATGCGCACCTGTGTGTGACGCAACAATTCACATGATGGTGTAGGCCTTGAACTGCGCGCCTCGTCTCTTGGAGACCCTGTGCTTGCAAACAAACGACTTTCATCATTGCCTTGAATGTCGGACATCAAGCGAAAAGTTTATTCCTGCTCTATTAAAAAGGGTGACGAAGGAGACGAAAAAGACAACAAAAAAGGAGACAAAAGTGATACTATAAAGGAAAACAAATACCAACGACTTAAAATGAAAAAATGAATAAAGGGGCATTTCATGAAGCAAAAAATGCCTACAACACCCGGTATTCCCAGGCGGTCTCCCATCCAAGTACTAACCGAGCCCTATGCTGCTTGACTTCGGTGATCGGACGAGAACCGGTATATTCAGCATGGTATGGTCGTAGGCTCTTGCTCCATCAAAGTCAAGCTATTTGAAGGGATACTATGACGTCATCATCTATTTAATCCCTGTCAGTAATAATATTGGTTGATTGATGTCTTCAGTCATTCCACCGATCTTTCATTGGGTTTGTTTCAGTTTCCATCGGATGCCTACCTACGATAATTTGGAGATATTGTCGTGTTTTTTTTCTTGGATGCGCACCTGTGTGTGACGCAACAATTCACATGATGGTGTAGGCCTTGAACTGCGCGCCTCGTCTCTTGGAGACCCTGTGCTTGCAAACAAACGACTTTCATCATTGCCTTGAATGTCGGACATCAAGCGAAAAGTTTATTCCTGCTCTATTAAAAAGGGTGACGAAGGAGACGAAAAAGACAACAAAAAAGGAGACAAAAGTGATACTATAAAGGAAAACAAATACCAACGACTTAAAATGAAAAAATGAATAAAGGGGCATTTCATGAAGCAAAAAATCCTACAACACCCGGTATTCCCAGGCGGTCTCCCATCCAAGTACTAACCGAGCCCTATGCTGCTTGACTTCGGTGATCGGACGAGAACCGGTATATTCAGCATGGTATGGTCGTAGGCTCTTGCTCCATCAAAGTCAAGCTATTTGAAGGGATACTATGACGTCATCATCTATTTAATCCCTGTCAGTAATAATATTGGTTGATTGATGTCTTCAGTCATTCCACCGATCTTTCATTGGGTTTGTTTCAGTTTCCATCGGATGCCTACCTACGATAATTTGGAGATATTGTCGTGTTTTTTTTCTTGGATGCGCACCTGTGTGTGACGCAACAATTCACATGATGGTGTAGGCCTTGAACTGCGCGCCTCGTCTCTTGGAGACCCTGTGCTTGCAAACAAACGACTTTCATCATTGCCTTGAATGTCGGACATCAAGCGAAAAGTTTATTCCTGCTCTATTAAAAAGGGTGACGAAGGAGACGAAAAAGACAACAAAAAAGGAGACAAAAGTGATACTATAAAGGAAAACAAATACCAACGACTTAAAATGAAAAAATGAATAAAGGGGCATTTCATGAAGCAAAAAATGCCTACAACACCCGGTATTCCCAGGCGGTCTCCCATCCAAGTACTAACCGAGCCCTATGCTGCTTGACTTCGGTGATCGGACGAGAACCGGTATATTCAGCATGGTATGGTCGTAGGCTCTTGCTCCATCAAAGTCAAGCTATTTGAAGGGATACTATGACGTCATCATCTATTTAATCCCTGTCAGTAATAATATTGGTTGATTGATGTCTTCAGTCATTCCACCGATCTTTCATTGGGTTTGTTTCAGTTTCCATCGGATGCCTACCTACGATAATTTGGAGATATTGTCGTGTTTTTTTTCTTGGATGCGCACCTGTGTGTGACGCAACAATTCACATGATGGTGTAGGCCTTGAACTGCGCGCCTCGTCTCTTGGAGACCCTGTGCTTGCAAACAAACGACTTTCATCATTGCCTTGAATGTCGGACATCAAGCGAAAAGTTTATTCCTGCTCTATTAAAAAGGGTGACGAAGGAGACGAAAAAGACAACAAAAAAGGAGACAAAAGTGATACTATAAAGGAAAACAAATACCAACGACTTAAAATGAAAAAATGAATAAAGGGGCATTTCATGAAGCAAAAAATGCCTACAACACCCGGTATTCCCAGGCGGTCTCCCATCCAAGTACTAACCGAGCCCTATGCTGCTTGACTTCGGTGATCGGACGAGAACCGGTATATTCAGCATGGTATGGTCGTAGGCTCTTGCTCCATCAAAGTCAAGCTATTTGAAGGGATACTATGACGTCATCATCTATTTAATCCCTGTCAGTAATAATATTGGTTGATTGATGTCTTCAGTCATTCCACCGATCTTTCATTGGGTTTGTTTCAGTTTCCATCGGATGCCTACCTACGATAATTTGGAGATATTGTCGTGTTTTTTTTCTTGGATGCGCACCTGTGTGTGACGCAACAATTCACATGATGGTGTAGGCCTTGAACTGCGCGCCTCGTCTCTTGGAGACCCTGTGCTTGCAAACAAACGACTTTCATCATTGCCTTGAATGTCGGACATCAAGCGAAAAGTTTATTCCTGCTCTATTAAAAAGGGTGACGAAGGAGACGAAAAAGACAACAAAAAAGGAGACAAAAGTGATACTATAAAGGAAAACAAATACCAACGACTTAAAATGAAAAAATGAATAAAGGGGCATTTCATGAAGCAAAAAATGCCTACAACACCCGGTATTCCCAGGCGGTCTCCCATCCAAGTACTAACCGAGCCCTATGCTGCTTGACTTCGGTGATCGGACGAGAACCGGTATATTCAGCATGGTATGGTCGTAGGCTCTTGCTCCATCAAAGTCAAGCTATTTGAAGGGATACTATGACGTCATCATCTATTTAATCCCTGTCAGTAATAATATTGGTTGATTGATGTCTTCAGTCATTCCACCGATCTTTCATTGGGTTTGTTTCAGTTTCCATCGGATGCCTACCTACGATAATTTGGAGATATTGTCGTGTTTTTTTTCTTGGATGCGCACCTGTGTGTGACGCAACAATTCACATGATGGTGTAGGCCTTGAACTGCGCGCCTCGTCTCTTGGAGACCCTGTGCTTGCAAACAAACGACTTTCATCATTGCCTTGAATGTCGGACATCAAGCGAAAAGTTTATTCCTGCTCTATTAAAAAGGGTGACGAAGGAGACGAAAAAGACAACAAAAAAGGAGACAAAAGTGATACTATAAAGGAAAACAAATACCAACGACTTAAAATGAAAAAATGAATAAAGGGGCATTTCATGAAGCAAAAAATGCCTACAACACCCGGTATTCCCAGGCGGTCTCCCATCCAAGTACTAACCGAGCCCTATGCTGCTTGACTTCGGTGATCGGACGAGAACCGGTATATTCAGCATGGTATGGTCGTAGGCTCTTGCTCCATCAAAGTCAAGCTATTTGAAGGGATACTATGACGTCATCATCTATTTAATCCCTGTCAGTAATAATATTGGTTGATTGATGTCTTCAGTCATTCCACCGATCTTTCATTGGGTTTGTTTCAGTTTCCATCGGATGCCTACCTACGATAATTTGGAGATATTGTCGTGTTTTTTTTCTTGGATGCGCACCTGTGTGTGACGCAACAATTCACATGATGGTGTAGGCCTTGAACTGCGCGCCTCGTCTCTTGGAGACCCTGTGCTTGCAAACAAACGACTTTCATCATTGCCTTGAATGTCGGACATCAAGCGAAAAGTTTATTCCTGCTCTATTAAAAAGGGTGACGAAGGAGACGAAAAAGACAACAAAAAAGGAGACAAAAGTGATACTATAAAGGAAAACAAATACCAACGACTTAAAATGAAAAAATGAATAAAGGGGCATTTCATGAAGCAAAAAATGCCTACAACACCCGGTATTCCCAGGCGGTCTCCCATCCAAGTACTAACCGAGCCCTATGCTGCTTGACTTCGGTGATCGGACGAGAACCGGTATATTCAGCATGGTATGGTCGTAGGCTCTTGCTCCATCAAAGTCAAGCTATTTGAAGGGATACTATGACGTCATCATCTATTTAATCCCTGTCAGTAATAATATTGGTTGATTGATGTCTTCAGTCATTCCACCGATCTTTCATTGGGTTTGTTTCAGTTTCCATCGGATGCCTACCTACGATAATTTGGAGATATTGTCGTGTTTTTTTTCTTGGATGCGCACCTGTGTGTGACGCAACAATTCACATGATGGTGTAGGCCTTGAACTGCGCGCCTCGTCTCTTGGAGACCCTGTGCTTGCAAACAAACGACTTTCATCATTGCCTTGAATGTCGGACATCAAGCGAAAAGTTTATTCCTGCTCTATTAAAAAGGGTGACGAAGGAGACGAAAAAGACAACAAAAAAGGAGACAAAAGTGATACTATAAAGGAAAACAAATACCAACGACTTAAAATGAAAAAATGAATAAAGGGGCATTTCATGAAGCAAAAAATGCCTACAACACCCGGTATTCCCAGGCGGTCTCCCATCCAAGTACTAACCGAGCCCTATGCTGCTTGACTTCGGTGATCGGACGAGAACCGGTATATTCAGCATGGTATGGTCGTAGGCTCTTGCTCCATCAAAGTCAAGCTATTTGAAGGGATACTATGACGTCATCATCTATTTAATCCCTGTCAGTAATAATATTGGTTGATTGATGTCTTCAGTCATTCCACCGATCTTTCATTGGGTTTGTTTCAGTTTCCATCGGATGCCTACCTACGATAATTTGGAGATATTGTCGTGTTTTTTTTCTTGGATGCGCACCTGTGTGTGACGCAACAATTCACATGATGGTGTAGGCCTTGAACTGCGCGCCTCGTCTCTTGGAGACCCTGTGCTTGCAAACAAACGACTTTCATCATTGCCTTGAATGTCGGACATCAAGCGAAAAGTTTATTCCTGCTCTATTAAAAAGGGTGACGAAGGAGACGAAAAAGACAACAAAAAAGGAGACAAAAGTGATACTATAAAGGAAAACAAATACCAACGACTTAAAATGAAAAAATGAATAAAGGGGCATTTCATGAAGCAAAAAATGCCTACAACACCCGGTATTCCCAGGCGGTCTCCCATCCAAGTACTAACCGAGCCCTATGCTGCTTGACTTCGGTGATCGGACGAGAACCGGTATATTCAGCATGGTATGGTCGTAGGCTCTTGCTCCATCAAAGTCAAGCTATTTGAAGGGATACTATGACGTCATCATCTATTTAATCCCTGTCAGTAATAATATTGGTTGATTGATGTCTTCAGTCATTCCACCGATCTTTCATTGGGTTTGTTTCAGTTTCCATCGGATGCCTACCTACGATAATTTGGAGATATTGTCGTGTTTTTTTTCTTGGATGCGCACCTGTGTGTGACGCAACAATTCACATGATGGTGTAGGCCTTGAACTGCGCGCCTCGTCTCTTGGAGACCCTGTGCTTGCAAACAAACGACTTTCATCATTGCCTTGAATGTCGGACATCAAGCGAAAAGTTTATTCCTGCTCTATTAAAAAGGGTGACGAAGGAGACGAAAAAGACAACAAAAAAGGAGACAAAAGTGATACTATAAAGGAAAACAAATACCAACGACTTAAAATGAAAAAATGAATAAAGGGGCATTTCATGAAGCAAAAAATGCCTACAACACCCGGTATTCCCAGGCGGTCTCCCATCCAAGTACTAACCGAGCCCTATGCTGCTTGACTTCGGTGATCGGACGAGAACCGGTATATTCAGCATGGTATGGTCGTAGGCTCTTGCTCCATCAAAGTCAAGCTATTTGAAGGGATACTATGACGTCATCATCTATTTAATCCCTGTCAGTAATAATATTGGTTGATTGATGTCTTCAGTCATTCCACCGATCTTTCATTGGGTTTGTTTCAGTTTCCATCGGATGCCTACCTACGATAATTTGGAGATATTGTCGTGTTTTTTTTCTTGGATGCGCACCTGTGTGTGACGCAACAATTCACATGATGGTGTAGGCCTTGAACTGCGCGCCTCGTCTCTTGGAGACCCTGTGCTTGCAAACAAACGACTTTCATCATTGCCTTGAATGTCGGACATCAAGCGAAAAGTTTATTCCTGCTCTATTAAAAAGGGTGACGAAGGAGACGAAAAAGACAACAAAAAAGGAGACAAAAGTGATACTATAAAGGAAAACAAATACCAACGACTTAAAATGAAAAAATGAATAAAGGGGCATTTCATGAAGCAAAAAATGCCTACAACACCCGGTATTCCCAGGCGGTCTCCCATCCAAGTACTAACCGAGCCCTATGCTGCTTGACTTCGGTGATCGGACGAGAACCGGTATATTCAGCATGGTATGGTCGTAGGCTCTTGCTCCATCAAAGTCAAGCTATTTGAAGGGATACTATGACGTCATCATCTATTTAATCCCTGTCAGTAATAATATTGGTTGATTGATGTCTTCAGTCATTCCACCGATCTTTCATTGGGTTTGTTTCAGTTTCCATCGGATGCCTACCTACGATAATTTGGAGATATTGTCGTGTTTTTTTTCTTGGATGCGCACCTGTGTGTGACGCAACAATTCACATGATGGTGTAGGCCTTGAACTGCGCGCCTCGTCTCTTGGAGACCCTGTGCTTGCAAACAAACGACTTTCATCATTGCCTTGAATGTCGGACATCAAGCGAAAAGTTTATTCCTGCTCTATTAAAAAGGGTGACGAAGGAGACGAAAAAGACAACAAAAAAGGAGACAAAAGTGATACTATAAAGGAAAACAAATACCAACGACTTAAAATGAAAAAATGAATAAAGGGGCATTTCATGAAGCAAAAAATGCCTACAACACCCGGTATTCCCAGGCGGTCTCCCATCCAAGTACTAACCGAGCCCTATGCTGCTTGACTTCGGTGATCGGACGAGAACCGGTATATTCAGCATGGTATGGTCGTAGGCTCTTGCTCCATCAAAGTCAAGCTATTTGAAGGGATACTATGACGTCATCATCTATTTAATCCCTGTCAGTAATAATATTGGTTGATTGATGTCTTCAGTCATTCCACCGATCTTTCATTGGGTTTGTTTCAGTTTCCATCGGATGCCTACCTACGATAATTTGGAGATATTGTCGTGTTTTTTTTCTTGGATGCGCACCTGTGTGTGACGCAACAATTCACATGATGGTGTAGGCCTTGAACTGCGCGCCTCGTCTCTTGGAGACCCTGTGCTTGCAAACAAACGACTTTCATCATTGCCTTGAATGTCGGACATCAAGCGAAAAGTTTATTCCTGCTCTATTAAAAAGGGTGACGAAGGAGACGAAAAAGACAACAAAAAAGGAGACAAAAGTGATACTATAAAGGAAAACAAATACCAACGACTTAAAATGAAAAAATGAATAAAGGGGCATTTCATGAAGCAAAAAATGCCTACAACACCCGGTATTCCCAGGCGGTCTCCCATCCAAGTACTAACCGAGCCCTATGCTGCTTGACTTCGGTGATCGGACGAGAACCGGTATATTCAGCATGGTATGGTCGTAGGCTCTTGCTCCATCAAAGTCAAGCTATTTGAAGGGATACTATGACGTCATCATCTATTTAATCCCTGTCAGTAATAATATTGGTTGATTGATGTCTTCAGTCATTCCACCGATCTTTCATTGGGTTTGTTTCAGTTTCCATCGGATGCCTACCTACGATAATTTGGAGATATTGTCGTGTTTTTTTTCTTGGATGCGCACCTGTGTGTGACGCAACAATTCACATGATGGTGTAGGCCTTGAACTGCGCGCCTCGTCTCTTGGAGACCCTGTGCTTGCAAACAAACGACTTTCATCATTGCCTTGAATGTCGGACATCAAGCGAAAAGTTTATTCCTGCTCTATTAAAAAGGGTGACGAAGGAGACGAAAAAGACAACAAAAAAGGAGACAAAAGTGATACTATAAAGGAAAACAAATACCAACGACTTAAAATGAAAAAATGAATAAAGGGGCATTTCATGAAGCAAAAAATGCCTACAACACCCGGTATTCCCAGGCGGTCTCCCATCCAAGTACTAACCGAGCCCTATGCTGCTTGACTTCGGTGATCGGACGAGAACCGGTATATTCAGCATGGTATGGTCGTAGGCTCTTGCTCCATCAAAGTCAAGCTATTTGAAGGGATACTATGACGTCATCATCTATTTAATCCCTGTCAGTAATAATATTGGTTGATTGATGTCTTCAGTCATTCCACCGATCTTTCATTGGGTTTGTTTCAGTTTCCATCGGATGCCTACCTACGATAATTTGGAGATATTGTCGTGTTTTTTTTCTTGGATGCGCACCTGTGTGTGACGCAACAATTCACATGATGGTGTAGGCCTTGAACTGCGCGCCTCGTCTCTTGGAGACCCTGTGCTTGCAAACAAACGACTTTCATCATTGCCTTGAATGTCGGACATCAAGCGAAAAGTTTATTCCTGCTCTATTAAAAAGGGTGACGAAGGAGACGAAAAAGACAACAAAAAAGGAGACAAAAGTGATACTATAAAGGAAAACAAATACCAACGACTTAAAATGAAAAAATGAATAAAGGGGCATTTCATGAAGCAAAAAATGCCTACAACACCCGGTATTCCCAGGCGGTCTCCCATCCAAGTACTAACCGAGCCCTATGCTGCTTGACTTCGGTGATCGGACGAGAACCGGTATATTCAGCATGGTATGGTCGTAGGCTCTTGCTCCATCAAAGTCAAGCTATTTGAAGGGATACTATGACGTCATCATCTATTTAATCCCTGTCAGTAATAATATTGGTTGATTGATGTCTTCAGTCATTCCACCGATCTTTCATTGGGTTTGTTTCAGTTTCCATCGGATGCCTACCTACGATAATTTGGAGATATTGTCGTGTTTTTTTTCTTGGATGCGCACCTGTGTGTGACGCAACAATTCACATGATGGTGTAGGCCTTGAACTGCGCGCCTCGTCTCTTGGAGACCCTGTGCTTGCAAACAAACGACTTTCATCATTGCCTTGAATGTCGGACATCAAGCGAAAAGTTTATTCCTGCTCTATTAAAAAGGGTGACGAAGGAGACGAAAAAGACAACAAAAAAGGAGACAAAAGTGATACTATAAAGGAAAACAAATACCAACGACTTAAAATGAAAAAATGAATAAAGGGGCATTTCATGAAGCAAAAAATGCCTACAACACCCGGTATTCCCAGGCGGTCTCCCATCCAAGTACTAACCGAGCCCTATGCTGCTTGACTTCGGTGATCGGACGAGAACCGGTATATTCAGCATGGTATGGTCGTAGGCTCTTGCTCCATCAAAGTCAAGCTATTTGAAGGGATACTATGACGTCATCATCTATTTAATCCCTGTCAGTAATAATATTGGTTGATTGATGTCTTCAGTCATTCCACCGATCTTTCATTGGGTTTGTTTCAGTTTCCATCGGATGCCTACCTACGATAATTTGGAGATATTGTCGTGTTTTTTTTCTTGGATGCGCACCTGTGTGTGACGCAACAATTCACATGATGGTGTAGGCCTTGAACTGCGCGCCTCGTCTCTTGGAGACCCTGTGCTTGCAAACAAACGACTTTCATCATTGCCTTGAATGTCGGACATCAAGCGAAAAGTTTATTCCTGCTCTATTAAAAAGGGTGACGAAGGAGACGAAAAAGACAACAAAAAAGGAGACAAAAGTGATACTATAAAGGAAAACAAATACCAACGACTTAAAATGAAAAAATGAATAAAGGGGCATTTCATGAAGCAAAAAATGCCTACAACACCCGGTATTCCCAGGCGGTCTCCCATCCAAGTACTAACCGAGCCCTATGCTGCTTGACTTCGGTGATCGGACGAGAACCGGTATATTCAGCATGGTATGGTCGTAGGCTCTTGCTCCATCAAAGTCAAGCTATTTGAAGGGATACTATGACGTCATCATCTATTTAATCCCTGTCAGTAATAATATTGGTTGATTGATGTCTTCAGTCATTCCACCGATCTTTCATTGGGTTTGTTTCAGTTTCCATCGGATGCCTACCTACGATAATTTGGAGATATTGTCGTGTTTTTTTTCTTGGATGCGCACCTGTGTGTGACGCAACAATTCACATGATGGTGTAGGCCTTGAACTGCGCGCCTCGTCTCTTGGAGACCCTGTGCTTGCAAACAAACGACTTTCATCATTGCCTTGAATGTCGGACATCAAGCGAAAAGTTTATTCCTGCTCTATTAAAAAGGGTGACGAAGGAGACGAAAAAGACAACAAAAAAGGAGACAAAAGTGATACTATAAAGGAAAACAAATACCAACGACTTAAAATGAAAAAATGAATAAAGGGGCATTTCATGAAGCAAAAAATGCCTACAACACCCGGTATTCCCAGGCGGTCTCCCATCCAAGTACTAACCGAGCCCTATGCTGCTTGACTTCGGTGATCGGACGAGAACCGGTATATTCAGCATGGTATGGTCGTAGGCTCTTGCTCCATCAAAGTCAAGCTATTTGAAGGGATACTATGACGTCATCATCTATTTAATCCCTGTCAGTAATAATATTGGTTGATTGATGTCTTCAGTCATTCCACCGATCTTTCATTGGGTTTGTTTCAGTTTCCATCGGATGCCTACCTACGATAATTTGGAGATATTGTCGTGTTTTTTTTCTTGGATGCGCACCTGTGTGTGACGCAACAATTCACATGATGGTGTAGGCCTTGAACTGCGCGCCTCGTCTCTTGGAGACCCTGTGCTTGCAAACAAACGACTTTCATCATTGCCTTGAATGTCGGACATCAAGCGAAAAGTTTATTCCTGCTCTATTAAAAAGGGTGACGAAGGAGACGAAAAAGACAACAAAAAAGGAGACAAAAGTGATACTATAAAGGAAAACAAATACCAACGACTTAAAATGAAAAAATGAATAAAGGGGCATTTCATGAAGCAAAAAATGCCTACAACACCCGGTATTCCCAGGCGGTCTCCCATCCAAGTACTAACCGAGCCCTATGCTGCTTGACTTCGGTGATCGGACGAGAACCGGTATATTCAGCATGGTATGGTCGTAGGCTCTTGCTCCATCAAAGTCAAGCTATTTGAAGGGATACTATGACGTCATCATCTATTTAATCCCTGTCAGTAATAATATTGGTTGATTGATGTCTTCAGTCATTCCACCGATCTTTCATTGGGTTTGTTTCAGTTTCCATCGGATGCCTACCTACGATAATTTGGAGATATTGTCGTGTTTTTTTTCTTGGATGCGCACCTGTGTGTGACGCAACAATTCACATGATGGTGTAGGCCTTGAACTGCGCGCCTCGTCTCTTGGAGACCCTGTGCTTGCAAACAAACGACTTTCATCATTGCCTTGAATGTCGGACATCAAGCGAAAAGTTTATTCCTGCTCTATTAAAAAGGGTGACGAAGGAGACGAAAAAGACAACAAAAAAGGAGACAAAAGTGATACTATAAAGGAAAACAAATACCAACGACTTAAAATGAAAAAATGAATAAAGGGGCATTTCATGAAGCAAAAAATGCCTACAACACCCGGTATTCCCAGGCGGTCTCCCATCCAAGTACTAACCGAGCCCTATGCTGCTTGACTTCGGTGATCGGACGAGAACCGGTATATTCAGCATGGTATGGTCGTAGGCTCTTGCTCCATCAAAGTCAAGCTATTTGAAGGGATACTATGACGTCATCATCTATTTAATCCCTGTCAGTAATAATATTGGTTGATTGATGTCTTCAGTCATTCCACCGATCTTTCATTGGGTTTGTTTCAGTTTCCATCGGATGCCTACCTACATAATTTGGAGATATTGTCGTGTTTTTTTTCTTGGATGCGCACCTGTGTGTGACGCAACAATTCACATGATGGTGTAGGCCTTGAACTGCGCGCCTCGTCTCTTGGAGACCCTGTGCTTGCAAACAAACGACTTTCATCATTGCCTTGAATGTCGGACATCAAGCGAAAAGTTTATTCCTGCTCTATTAAAAAGGGTGACGAAGGAGACGAAAAAGACAACAAAAAAGGAGACAAAAGTGATACTATAAAGGAAAACAAATACCAACGACTTAAAATGAAAAAATGAATAAAGGGGCATTTCATGAAGCAAAAAATGCCTACAACACCCGGTATTCCCAGGCGGTCTCCCATCCAAGTACTAACCGAGCCCTATGCTGCTTGACTTCGGTGATCGGACGAGAACCGGTATATTCAGCATGGTATGGTCGTAGGCTCTTGCTCCATCAAAGTCAAGCTATTTGAAGGGATACTATGACGTCATCATCTATTTAATCCCTGTCAGTAATAATATTGGTTGATTGATGTCTTCAGTCATTCCACCGATCTTTCATTGGGTTTGTTTCAGTTTCCATCGGATGCCTACCTACGATAATTTGGAGATATTGTCGTGTTTTTTTTTCTTGGATGCGCACCTGTGTGTGACGCAACAATTCACATGATGGTGTAGGCCTTGAACTGCGCGCCTCGTCTCTTGGAGACCCTGTGCTTGCAAACAAACGACTTTCATCATTGCCTTGAATGTCGGACATCAAGCGAAAAGTTTATTCCTGCTCTATTAAAAAGGGTGACGAAGGAGACGAAAAAGACAACAAAAAAGGAGACAAAAGTGATACTATAAAGGAAAACAAATACCAACGACTTAAAATGAAAAAATGAATAAAGGGGCATTTCATGAAGCAAAAAATGCCTACAACACCCGGTATTCCCAGGCGGTCTCCCATCCAAGTACTAACCGAGCCCTATGCTGCTTGACTTCGGTGATCGGACGAGAACCGGTATATTCAGCATGGTATGGTCGTAGGCTCTTGCTCCATCAAAGTCAAGCTATTTGAAGGGATACTATGACGTCATCATCTATTTAATCCCTGTCAGTAATAATATTGGTTGATTGATGTCTTCAGTCATTCCACCGATCTTTCATTGGGTTTGTTTCAGTTTCCATCGGATGCCTACCTACGATAATTTGGAGATATTGTCGTGTTTTTTTTCTTGGATGCGCACCTGTGTGTGACGCAACAATTCACATGATGGTGTAGGCCTTGAACTGCGCGCCTCGTCTCTTGGAGACCCTGTGCTTGCAAACAAACGACTTTCATCATTGCCTTGAATGTCGGACATCAAGCGAAAAGTTTATTCCTGCTCTATTAAAAAGGGTGACGAAGGAGACGAAAAAGACAACAAAAAAGGAGACAAAAGTGATACTATAAAGGAAAACAAATACCAACGACTTAAAATGAAAAAATGAATAAAGGGGCATTTCATGAAGCAAAAAATGCCTACAACACCCGGTATTCCCAGGCGGTCTCCCATCCAAGTACTAACCGAGCCCTATGCTGCTTGACTTCGGTGATCGGACGAGAACCGGTATATTCAGCATGGTATGGTCGTAGGCTCTTGCTCCATCAAAGTCAAGCTATTTGAAGGGATACTATGACGTCATCATCTATTTAATCCCTGTCAGTAATAATATTGGTTGATTGATGTCTTCAGTCATTCCACCGATCTTTCATTGGGTTTGTTTCAGTTTCCATCGGATGCCTACCTACGATAATTTGGAGATATTGTCGTGTTTTTTTTCTTGGATGCGCACCTGTGTGTGACGCAACAATTCACATGATGGTGTAGGCCTTGAACTGCGCGCCTCGTCTCTTGGAGACCCTGTGCTTGCAAACAAACGACTTTCATCATTGCCTTGAATGTCGGACATCAAGCGAAAAGTTTATTCCTGCTCTATTAAAAAGGGTGACGAAGGAGACGAAAAAGACAACAAAAAAGGAGACAAAAGTGATACTATAAAGGAAAACAAATACCAACGACTTAAAATGAAAAAATGAATAAAGGGGCATTTCATGAAGCAAAAAATGCCTACAACACCCGGTATTCCCAGGCGGTCTCCCATCCAAGTACTAACCGAGCCCTATGCTGCTTGACTTCGGTGATCGGACGAGAACCGGTATATTCAGCATGGTATGGTCGTAGGCTCTTGCTCCATCAAAGTCAAGCTATTTGAAGGGATACTATGACGTCATCATCTATTTAATCCCTGTCAGTAATAATATTGGTTGATTGATGTCTTCAGTCATTCCACCGATCTTTCATTGGGTTTGTTTCAGTTTCCATCGGATGCCTACCTACGATAATTTGGAGATATTGTCGTGTTTTTTTTCTTGGATGCGCACCTGTGTGTGACGCAACAATTCACATGATGGTGTAGGCCTTGAACTGCGCGCCTCGTCTCTTGGAGACCCTGTGCTTGCAAACAAACGACTTTCATCATTGCCTTGAATGTCGGACATCAAGCGAAAAGTTTATTCCTGCTCTATTAAAAAGGGTGACGAAGGAGACGAAAAAGACAACAAAAAAGGAGACAAAAGTGATACTATAAAGGAAAACAAATACCAACGACTTAAAATGAAAAAATGAATAAAGGGGCATTTCATGAAGCAAAAAATGCCTACAACACCCGGTATTCCCAGGCGGTCTCCCATCCAAGTACTAACCGAGCCCTATGCTGCTTGACTTCGGTGATCGGACGAGAACCGGTATATTCAGCATGGTATGGTCGTAGGCTCTTGCTCCATCAAAGTCAAGCTATTTGAAGGGATACTATGACGTCATCATCTATTTAATCCCTGTCAGTAATAATATTGGTTGATTGATGTCTTCAGTCATTCCACCGATCTTTCATTGGGTTTGTTTCAGTTTCCATCGGATGCCTACCTACGATAATTTGGAGATATTGTCGTGTTTTTTTTCTTGGATGCGCACCTGTGTGTGACGCAACAATTCACATGATGGTGTAGGCCTTGAACTGCGCGCCTCGTCTCTTGGAGACCCTGTGCTTGCAAACAAACGACTTTCATCATTGCCTTGAATGTCGGACATCAAGCGAAAAGTTTATTCCTGCTCTATTAAAAAGGGTGACGAAGGAGACGAAAAAGACAACAAAAAAGGAGACAAAAGTGATACTATAAAGGAAAACAAATACCAACGACTTAAAATGAAAAAATGAATAAAGGGGCATTTCATGAAGCAAAAAATGCCTACAACACCCGGTATTCCCAGGCGGTCTCCCATCCAAGTACTAACCGAGCCCTATGCTGCTTGACTTCGGTGATCGGACGAGAACCGGTATATTCAGCATGGTATGGTCGTAGGCTCTTGCTCCATCAAAGTCAAGCTATTTGAAGGGATACTATGACGTCATCATCTATTTAATCCCTGTCAGTAATAATATTGGTTGATTGATGTCTTCAGTCATTCCACCGATCTTTCATTGGGTTTGTTTCAGTTTCCATCGGATGCCTACCTACGATAATTTGGAGATATTGTCGTGTTTTTTTTCTTGGATGCGCACCTGTGTGTGACGCAACAATTCACATGATGGTGTAGGCCTTGAACTGCGCGCCTCGTCTCTTGGAGACCCTGTGCTTGCAAACAAACGACTTTCATCATTGCCTTGAATGTCGGACATCAAGCGAAAAGTTTATTCCTGCTCTATTAAAAAGGGTGACGAAGGAGACGAAAAAGACAACAAAAAAGGAGACAAAAGTGATACTATAAAGGAAAACAAATACCAACGACTTAAAATGAAAAAATGAATAAAGGGGCATTTCATGAAGCAAAAAATGCCTACAACACCCGGTATTCCCAGGCGGTCTCCCATCCAAGTACTAACCGAGCCCTATGCTGCTTGACTTCGGTGATCGGACGAGAACCGGTATATTCAGCATGGTATGGTCGTAGGCTCTTGCTCCATCAAAGTCAAGCTATTTGAAGGGATACTATGACGTCATCATCTATTTAATCCCTGTCAGTAATAATATTGGTTGATTGATGTCTTCAGTCATTCCACCGATCTTTCATTGGGTTTGTTTCAGTTTCCATCGGATGCCTACCTACGATAATTTGGAGATATTGTCGTGTTTTTTTTCTTGGATGCGCACCTGTGTGTGACGCAACAATTCACATGATGGTGTAGGCCTTGAACTGCGCGCCTCGTCTCTTGGAGACCCTGTGCTTGCAAACAAACGACTTTCATCATTGCCTTGAATGTCGGACATCAAGCGAAAAGTTTATTCCTGCTCTATTAAAAAGGGTGACGAAGGAGACGAAAAAGACAACAAAAAAGGAGACAAAAGTGATACTATAAAGGAAAACAAATACCAACGACTTAAAATGAAAAAATGAATAAAGGGGCATTTCATGAAGCAAAAAATGCCTACAACACCCGGTATTCCCAGGCGGTCTCCCATCCAAGTACTAACCGAGCCCTATGCTGCTTGACTTCGGTGATCGGACGAGAACCGGTATATTCAGCATGGTATGGTCGTAGGCTCTTGCTCCATCAAAGTCAAGCTATTTGAAGGGATACTATGACGTCATCATCTATTTAATCCCTGTCAGTAATAATATTGGTTGATTGATGTCTTCAGTCATTCCACCGATCTTTCATTGGGTTTGTTTCAGTTTCCATCGGATGCCTACCTACGATAATTTGGAGATATTGTCGTGTTTTTTTTCTTGGATGCGCACCTGTGTGTGACGCAACAATTCACATGATGGTGTAGGCCTTGAACTGCGCGCCTCGTCTCTTGGAGACCCTGTGCTTGCAAACAAACGACTTTCATCATTGCCTTGAATGTCGGACATCAAGCGAAAAGTTTATTCCTGCTCTATTAAAAAGGGTGACGAAGGAGACGAAAAAGACAACAAAAAAGGAGACAAAAGTGATACTATAAAGGAAAACAAATACCAACGACTTAAAATGAAAAAATGAATAAAGGGGCATTTCATGAAGCAAAAAATGCCTACAACACCCGGTATTCCCAGGCGGTCTCCCATCCAAGTACTAACCGAGCCCTATGCTGCTTGACTTCGGTGATCGGACGAGAACCGGTATATTCAGCATGGTATGGTCGTAGGCTCTTGCTCCATCAAAGTCAAGCTATTTGAAGGGATACTATGACGTCATCATCTATTTAATCCCTGTCAGTAATAATATTGGTTGATTGATGTCTTCAGTCATTCCACCGATCTTTCATTGGGTTTGTTTCAGTTTCCATCGGATGCCTACCTACGATAATTTGGAGATATTGTCGTGTTTTTTTTCTTGGATGCGCACCTGTGTGTGACGCAACAATTCACATGATGGTGTAGGCCTTGAACTGCGCGCCTCGTCTCTTGGAGACCCTGTGCTTGCAAACAAACGACTTTCATCATTGCCTTGAATGTCGGACATCAAGCGAAAAGTTTATTCCTGCTCTATTAAAAAGGGTGACGAAGGAGACGAAAAAGACAACAAAAAAGGAGACAAAAGTGATACTATAAAGGAAAACAAATACCAACGACTTAAAATGAAAAAATGAATAAAGGGGCATTTCATGAAGCAAAAAATGCCTACAACACCCGGTATTCCCAGGCGGTCTCCCATCCAAGTACTAACCGAGCCCTATGCTGCTTGACTTCGGTGATCGGACGAGAACCGGTATATTCAGCATGGTATGGTCGTAGGCTCTTGCTCCATCAAAGTCAAGCTATTTGAAGGGATACTATGACGTCATCATCTATTTAATCCCTGTCAGTAATAATATTGGTTGATTGATGTCTTCAGTCATTCCACCGATCTTTCATTGGGTTTGTTTCAGTTTCCATCGGATGCCTACCTACGATAATTTGGAGATATTGTCGTGTTTTTTTTCTTGGATGCGCACCTGTGTGTGACGCAACAATTCACATGATGGTGTAGGCCTTGAACTGCGCGCCTCGTCTCTTGGAGACCCTGTGCTTGCAAACAAACGACTTTCATCATTGCCTTGAATGTCGGACATCAAGCGAAAAGTTTATTCCTGCTCTATTAAAAAGGGTGACGAAGGAGACGAAAAAGACAACAAAAAAGGAGACAAAAGTGATACTATAAAGGAAAACAAATACCAACGACTTAAAATGAAAAAATGAATAAAGGGGCATTTCATGAAGCAAAAAATGCCTACAACACCCGGTATTCCCAGGCGGTCTCCCATCCAAGTACTAACCGAGCCCTATGCTGCTTGACTTCGGTGATCGGACGAGAACCGGTATATTCAGCATGGTATGGTCGTAGGCTCTTGCTCCATCAAAGTCAAGCTATTTGAAGGGATACTATGACGTCATCATCTATTTAATCCCTGTCAGTAATAATATTGGTTGATTGATGTCTTCAGTCATTCCACCGATCTTTCATTGGGTTTGTTTCAGTTTCCATCGGATGCCTACCTACGATAATTTGGAGATATTGTCGTGTTTTTTTTCTTGGATGCGCACCTGTGTGTGACGCAACAATTCACATGATGGTGTAGGCCTTGAACTGCGCGCCTCGTCTCTTGGAGACCCTGTGCTTGCAAACAAACGACTTTCATCATTGCCTTGAATGTCGGACATCAAGCGAAAAGTTTATTCCTGCTCTATTAAAAAGGGTGACGAAGGAGACGAAAAAGACAACAAAAAAGGAGACAAAAGTGATACTATAAAGGAAAACAAATACCAACGACTTAAAATGAAAAAATGAATAAAGGGGCATTTCATGAAGCAAAAAATGCCTACAACACCCGGTATTCCCAGGCGGTCTCCCATCCAAGTACTAACCGAGCCCTATGCTGCTTGACTTCGGTGATCGGACGAGAACCGGTATATTCAGCATGGTATGGTCGTAGGCTCTTGCTCCATCAAAGTCAAGCTATTTGAAGGGATACTATGACGTCATCATCTATTTAATCCCTGTCAGTAATAATATTGGTTGATTGATGTCTTCAGTCATTCCACCGATCTTTCATTGGGTTTGTTTCAGTTTCCATCGGATGCCTACCTACGATAATTTGGAGATATTGTCGTGTTTTTTTTCTTGGATGCGCACCTGTGTGTGACGCAACAATTCACATGATGGTGTAGGCCTTGAACTGCGCGCCTCGTCTCTTGGAGACCCTGTGCTTGCAAACAAACGACTTTCATCATTGCCTTGAATGTCGGACATCAAGCGAAAAGTTTATTCCTGCTCTATTAAAAAGGGTGACGAAGGAGACGAAAAAGACAACAAAAAAGGAGACAAAAGTGATACTATAAAGGAAAACAAATACCAACGACTTAAAATGAAAAAATGAATAAAGGGGCATTTCATGAAGCAAAAAATGCCTACAACACCCGGTATTCCCAGGCGGTCTCCCATCCAAGTACTAACCGAGCCCTATGCTGCTTGACTTCGGTGATCGGACGAGAACCGGTATATTCAGCATGGTATGGTCGTAGGCTCTTGCTCCATCAAAGTCAAGCTATTTGAAGGGATACTATGACGTCATCATCTATTTAATCCCTGTCAGTAATAATATTGGTTGATTGATGTCTTCAGTCATTCCACCGATCTTTCATTGGGTTTGTTTCAGTTTCCATCGGATGCCTACCTACGATAATTTGGAGATATTGTCGTGTTTTTTTTCTTGGATGCGCACCTGTGTGTGACGCAACAATTCACATGATGGTGTAGGCCTTGAACTGCGCGCCTCGTCTCTTGGAGACCCTGTGCTTGCAAACAAACGACTTTCATCATTGCCTTGAATGTCGGACATCAAGCGAAAAGTTTATTCCTGCTCTATTAAAAAGGGTGACGAAGGAGACGAAAAAGACAACAAAAAAGGAGACAAAAGTGATACTATAAAGGAAAACAAATACCAACGACTTAAAATGAAAAAATGAATAAAGGGGCATTTCATGAAGCAAAAAATGCCTACAACACCCGGTATTCCCAGGCGGTCTCCCATCCAAGTACTAACCGAGCCCTATGCTGCTTGACTTCGGTGATCGGACGAGAACCGGTATATTCAGCATGGTATGGTCGTAGGCTCTTGCTCCATCAAAGTCAAGCTATTTGAAGGGATACTATGACGTCATCATCTATTTAATCCCTGTCAGTAATAATATTGGTTGATTGATGTCTTCAGTCATTCCACCGATCTTTCATTGGGTTTGTTTCAGTTTCCATCGGATGCCTACCTACGATAATTTGGAGATATTGTCGTGTTTTTTTTCTTGGATGCGCACCTGTGTGTGACGCAACAATTCACATGATGGTGTAGGCCTTGAACTGCGCGCCTCGTCTCTTGGAGACCCTGTGCTTGCAAACAAACGACTTTCATCATTGCCTTGAATGTCGGACATCAAGCGAAAAGTTTATTCCTGCTCTATTAAAAAGGGTGACGAAGGAGACGAAAAAGACAACAAAAAAGGAGACAAAAGTGATACTATAAAGGAAAACAAATACCAACGACTTAAAATGAAAAAATGAATAAAGGGGCATTTCATGAAGCAAAAAATGCCTACAACACCCGGTATTCCCAGGCGGTCTCCCATCCAAGTACTAACCGAGCCCTATGCTGCTTGACTTCGGTGATCGGACGAGAACCGGTATATTCAGCATGGTATGGTCGTAGGCTCTTGCTCCATCAAAGTCAAGCTATTTGAAGGGATACTATGACGTCATCATCTATTTAATCCCTGTCAGTAATAATATTGGTTGATTGATGTCTTCAGTCATTCCACCGATCTTTCATTGGGTTTGTTTCAGTTTCCATCGGATGCCTACCTACGATAATTTGGAGATATTGTCGTGTTTTTTTTCTTGGATGCGCACCTGTGTGTGACGCAACAATTCACATGATGGTGTAGGCCTTGAACTGCGCGCCTCGTCTCTTGGAGACCCTGTGCTTGCAAACAAACGACTTTCATCATTGCCTTGAATGTCGGACATCAAGCGAAAAGTTTATTCCTGCTCTATTAAAAAGGGTGACGAAGGAGACGAAAAAGACAACAAAAAAGGAGACAAAAGTGATACTATAAAGGAAAACAAATACCAACGACTTAAAATGAAAAAATGAATAAAGGGGCATTTCATGAAGCAAAAAATGCCTACAACACCCGGTATTCCCAGGCGGTCTCCCATCCAAGTACTAACCGAGCCCTATGCTGCTTGACTTCGGTGATCGGACGAGAACCGGTATATTCAGCATGGTATGGTCGTAGGCTCTTGCTCCATCAAAGTCAAGCTATTTGAAGGGATACTATGACGTCATCATCTATTTAATCCCTGTCAGTAATAATATTGGTTGATTGATGTCTTCAGTCATTCCACCGATCTTTCATTGGGTTTGTTTCAGTTTCCATCGGATGCCTACCTACGATAATTTGGAGATATTGTCGTGTTTTTTTTCTTGGATGCGCACCTGTGTGTGACGCAACAATTCACATGATGGTGTAGGCCTTGAACTGCGCGCCTCGTCTCTTGGAGACCCTGTGCTTGCAAACAAACGACTTTCATCATTGCCTTGAATGTCGGACATCAAGCGAAAAGTTTATTCCTGCTCTATTAAAAAGGGTGACGAAGGAGACGAAAAAGACAACAAAAAAGGAGACAAAAGTGATACTATAAAGGAAAACAAATACCAACGACTTAAAATGAAAAAATGAATAAAGGGGCATTTCATGAAGCAAAAAATGCCTACAACACCCGGTATTCCCAGGCGGTCTCCCATCCAAGTACTAACCGAGCCCTATGCTGCTTGACTTCGGTGATCGGACGAGAACCGGTATATTCAGCATGGTATGGTCGTAGGCTCTTGCTCCATCAAAGTCAAGCTATTTGAAGGGATACTATGACGTCATCATCTATTTAATCCCTGTCAGTAATAATATTGGTTGATTGATGTCTTCAGTCATTCCACCGATCTTTCATTGGGTTTGTTTCAGTTTCCATCGGATGCCTACCTACGATAATTTGGAGATATTGTCGTGTTTTTTTTCTTGGATGCGCACCTGTGTGTGACGCAACAATTCACATGATGGTGTAGGCCTTGAACTGCGCGCCTCGTCTCTTGGAGACCCTGTGCTTGCAAACAAACGACTTTCATCATTGCCTTGAATGTCGGACATCAAGCGAAAAGTTTATTCCTGCTCTATTAAAAAGGGTGACGAAGGAGACGAAAAAGACAACAAAAAAGGAGACAAAAGTGATACTATAAAGGAAAACAAATACCAACGACTTAAAATGAAAAAATGAATAAAGGGGCATTTCATGAAGCAAAAAATGCCTACAACACCCGGTATTCCCAGGCGGTCTCCCATCCAAGTACTAACCGAGCCCCTATGCTGCTTGACTTCGGTGATCGGACGAGAACCGGTATATTCAGCATGGTATGGTCGTAGGCTCTTGCTCCATCAAAGTCAAGCTATTTGAAGGGATACTATGACGTCATCATCTATTTAATCCCTGTCAGTAATAATATTGGTTGATTGATGTCTTCAGTCATTCCACCGATCTTTCATTGGGTTTGTTTCAGTTTCCATCGGATGCCTACCTACGATAATTTGGAGATATTGTCGTGTTTTTTTTCTTGGATGCGCACCTGTGTGTGACGCAACAATTCACATGATGGTGTAGGCCTTGAACTGCGCGCCTCGTCTCTTGGAGACCCTGTGCTTGCAAACAAACGACTTTCATCATTGCCTTGAATGTCGGACATCAAGCGAAAAGTTTATTCCTGCTCTATTAAAAAGGGTGACGAAGGAGACGAAAAAGACAACAAAAAAGGAGACAAAAGTGATACTATAAAGGAAAACAAATACCAACGACTTAAAATGAAAAAATGAATAAAGGGGCATTTCATGAAGCAAAAAATGCCTACAACACCCGGTATTCCCAGGCGGTCTCCCATCCAAGTACTAACCGAGCCCTATGCTGCTTGACTTCGGTGATCGGACGAGAACCGGTATATTCAGCATGGTATGGTCGTAGGCTCTTGCTCCATCAAAGTCAAGCTATTTGAAGGGATACTATGACGTCATCATCTATTTAATCCCTGTCAGTAATAATATTGGTTGATTGATGTCTTCAGTCATTCCACCGATCTTTCATTGGGTTTGTTTCAGTTTCCATCGGATGCCTACCTACGATAATTTGGAGATATTGTCGTGTTTTTTTTCTTGGATGCGCACCTGTGTGTGACGCAACAATTCACATGATGGTGTAGGCCTTGAACTGCGCGCCTCGTCTCTTGGA